>NC_056743.1:428395610-428480610 GCF_019279795.1 Protopterus annectens | reverse complement strand
TGCCGTTGGTCACACATATGAGCTGAGATCTGTTGTGCAGAATATGTCAAATAAGAAATGGGGTAAAGCTTATGTTTTTAGTTCGACTGCTTCCATGGCTCAAAATGTTCATGAAATGACTTGGAGTGTCAAAACACAGAGTTAGTTGTTCAAATCCCCCCCCCAGGTTGTATGTTTGTTTTAATTTTAATATCCAACTAGTACCCACATCGTTAGTACTCAGACTGCTAGCCAAACTAAAGCCATACTCCCTTATCTGCTGATAAACTTCCACCTGAATATCTACAAGTCGCTGCCTATTCAACTGCATACCCTGTCAATATTCTTATAAATTGTTCCATCACAGAATCTTATGTCCCCAATATATGGAAAAAAACGTATTGTGACCCCATTACACAAAGGTGGGAATTCCAATGAACTCTGCAACTGTCACCCTATCTCTATACTTTCCCTTCTATCAAAAATACTGGAAAAATGTATACCTGCTCAACTTCTCAAACACCTCATTGACAATCATCTCCTTGAACCAACTCAGCATGGTCTCCGTCCAGCACACAGTACCATTACTGCACTACTGTCCTTTACGGACACAGTGAACAAAGCCTTAGATGCCAGCCTAGCTACATCAGTAATTCTGCTAGATCTATCTAAGGCCTTTGACACAGTGTACCATGCTGTACTGCTAAAACAGCTAGGAAAATTCGGCTGCTCCTCTACTGCTCTAACATTGTTCTCTGTTAGCCAAGTAGGAGGAAAACCATCAGTCAAATGGCTTAATCACAGTCAAAATACCAGGCCAATCATATAGGCGTCCCCCAAGGATCCATTCTTGGCCCTCTACTTTTTAATACCTTTATAAATTATCTACATACGGTTTCACCACAAAGTAAACTCGTTCAATATGCAGACGATTCCACCATTATCTCCTCCTCCGATCTCCTAAAGATCACACAAAACTCATTGAATCCTGGCTAAATGATTCTCAACTTCTATTGAACCCCCAAAAAATCCAAACTCTTACTTTTCTCTAGAAAACCACCACACACAGATTTTAAAATTTACTCACAAAATGAGGTAGAAATCGAACTAGTAAACTCTTCAAAACTACTTGTATAACTATTGACAATAAGCTCACATTTAAGCAACATATCCCTAATACAATTAAGAAGACCCATTTCAAACTAAGTAGACTTTATCGCCATAAAATGTATCTTGACACCAACACCAAAGTTAAGCTAGCCAATACACTTCTCATTCCCTCCCTTCTCTATTGAAGTCCAGTTTTTACCAACCTACATTCAACCCTTTTTAATAAGCTTCAAGCATGCTATTATAAAATAGCTAAATTTGCCAGTGGTCTGTCTAACCGTACATATCATTATCAAGCTATATCTTAGCTCAACTGGCTTGAGTTCCCCCACTACCAACATTACCCACAACTTACTATTTAAACCAAATAACTGCCCTACATTCCAATCTATCCTACAAGCATATACTCCTACCCACACACTCAGATCCACTAATAAACATCTCTTAAAGGTATCCAAACCTAATAAGAGAGCAGGTCAGTGTCTGTACTCCTATAGCATTGCCAAGATATGGAATACCATCCCCTCTCACATCACTCAACTCGAATCACTCAAAGCCTTTAAATCTGCTCTAAAACAACATTTTCTAAACAACCCCATCTGCTCCTGTACAGCAAACCCCAAGCCACCATAACCCTTCTTCCCCTATTTTCACATATATACCTTTATGACCTCAAAAAAAATTAATTATTTATCAGCCATGAAATGGACATTTTTTGCTCTTTGCCCATCTGACGATTGCACCTCTATGTGTATTTATATATATTTTTTTCCTATATTTCCACTATCAGACTCTTTTTATCACAATCATCGGTTGGTACTAGGCTATAGGCCCTAGGGCTTATACAAGCCTAGCCATAACTATTCCCTGGCTATTTTTTTCCCCACAGTATTTACTTATTAATATTGTACTTGTGACTATATTAGTGAATTCAAAATAATTATTACAATAAAACACCTTCTCCATATGTTGTAAATATATCCAACTGTTCTAACAATCATATGTACCTTTTATGCAATATATATGTATGTTTTTTGCTTTGTATTATACAGTGTTTTGTGAAGCTTTTCTCCGTGGGCCTCCACTGAAAATGTGTCACTTGGCTCATTGGCCTGTCCTAGTTAATAAATGCCAATAAATAGGTTCAAATCCCTTGAGGCTTTTTTGTTTGTTTTGTTTTCTGCTTTCACTCTGCAATGTACAAGCTTCCAACTCACATGAAAAACAGCCTCTCCCTGTCCTCTTCAAATGCAACCTAGATCAATGGACGGGTGACCGCAAGTTCACTCCTGGGGTGGTACCCATTTCCATCCTGGACAGAGGAAGTCATTATTAACTACCACAGACCCTTACCTCTGCAAATTTGACTTACCTAACAACCGACAATTGGGGAAACTCGGAATAAATATGGCTAGGATTGTAAGGGTTCTAGGGCTGTTGGCATAGTAACATATAACATTTTCCTGATGTACATTTCCCTGGCACATTCAGTGTGACTTATGGTATGGCTTAAGTTGTTAATACAGTGTTTGGTAGAATGTCAATGAAGACAGTAACCAGTTTAAATCCCTTGAGGCCTGTCTTTTCTTTTTATGACTTCAGTCTGCAAATGTGTAACATGCCCCTGATATGCATTTCCCCTGACACATGCAGTATGAACGCTTCTCTGGCTTACCTTGGTAATGTGGTGTTTGGTAGACTATCACTGAAGAGAGTAATGGATTCTAATCTACTCAGAGCTGTTTTTTTGTTCATGACATTTCATTATAATATAGGTACAATGATAATACTCTCTCTGATGATATCAGGACTGATGGAGGTTGGTACGTTATGTTACTTTACTGTAACCCATGTATCCAGAGTTTCACATTTTTTAAGTTCAACTGCTTCAGACTGATACCTG
The DNA here is from genome assembly GCF_019279795.1 of Protopterus annectens. NCBI lineage: Eukaryota > Metazoa > Chordata > Ceratodontiformes > Protopteridae > Protopterus > Protopterus annectens. The sequence continues at coordinate 428,477,618 of NC_056743.1, read as the reverse complement.
CGTGTGCATGTGTGACATACCCCTTTCACCACTGTGTTCTGCATCCCTGCTTTGGTCAGCATGTTCCTCTGCAGTCTTCTGTCAGCTTCTGTTGTTTTTGTTGCACTACTACCAACTATATGCCACCATTAGCCATCCTAGACTTACTTTCTTCCATAAAACAGTTATCTTTATATCGTCTGCCTTGAGTTATAACAATAGATCAGCAGCTTAGCATTGACATCTGTGTGTACAGTTTAGCGATGCCTAACCTAGATACTTGTGTGTGCTCAATGTTTACAACAGCTGCTTATACTTTGTGTATGCTCAATGTTTACAACAGCTGCTCATACTTTGTGTGTGCTCACTGTTTATAACAGCTGTTCATACGTTACGTGTGCTCAATGTTTACAACAGCTGCTCATACGTTACGTGTGCTCAATGTTTACAACAGCTGCTCATACGTTATGTCTGTTCAATGTTTACAACAGCTGCTCATACTTTGTGTGTGCTCACTGTTTACAACAGCTGCTCATATGTTACATGTGCTCAATGTTTACAACAGCTGTTCATACTTTCCTCTGGCCATGGATTGATCTAACATGATCTTCCCACAGGTCCATGCAGCTGTTGCAATGAGACGCTGCTCTCTGTGCACGCTGGCTTGGCTGCACACATTGTTAATGAGCTTTGGGCTCATTGCACCCGCACTACAGACAGTGTTGGCTTTATTGTGATCATAGCTGCAGCATTTCTGAATTCCCAGTTATTTAATACATACTGAAACATTCTAAAGAGACAGGGGAGTTCCTCCAGAAACAGCTGCTATCTTAAGGCAATTTCCTGGTTGGGTAAACTTATTATAAGCTGAGAGCTTCCACAAAAAGATTCAGGAGTTAGCGGTTTTTCTGCCAGTTACAAACATCAGCAAAAGCTGGGGGAGGTATGGAGTATACTGGAGTGTCTACTTCTTTACAGATATTTATGAAATATAATGAGATACGGTAACAGCACTACATGAAGAAATGCTCAATACTGAGAAGGACTTGGAGTCATCTGCTGGACAGGATGTGGAGCTGGGAAAAGTTTAAATTCCTGATGAAGTCCCAACTTTGGACATGTACTAAGACTATAGAATTTTCTACAGCATTAACAAGGGTTTTGACTGCTTACAAAAAAATGTACAGTGTTAGTTAACAACTTGTCTGAACAGTTTCAGCTCTAGTTTTTTAGCCATAAAATCACAAAATTCTGTCATGTCAAATTTGATAAAACGAGAAGGTATTCCTACCCTAAGGCACATTTTTTAATGTAAAAGAGCAAGTAAAGACAGAATACATATGCACCACTGATGAAGGAGCCAATGTGGATGGGAACTGCAGTTCCTTGGCATTATGACATTTGCCCATCCTGGAAAAATTCAAACTTCAGGAACACAAGAAAATATACTTTTTCAAAATGTTTTGTTTTTAAATTATGTTAGGGCCACCTCTGACCCACAAGGTCACCAAGGAACTGTGCTGCAGTGGCTGGGTGGTGTTTGTGGATATTTCTGCACTAGGGATATGAGCTTGACAATTAGGATAAGTTTAAAGATACTATAGAACTATGAAACTTGGCAACCAGAGTAACCTGCTTTTATTTTGTGGGGGGAAAGGAAACAGGCCTTGTAAATGATGTGAGGAGATGTGCACGTCAAGTAAAGCACCAGGAATTTGAGGTATGTGACTGTAGATTAATTTCATACGGGATAAACGTATATGGCCCAGGAACCTAGTCAGGGGACAGGATTGAGGCTACACCTTTGGGACATCATGGAATCACACTACAAATGCTGCGGACATGCTTTATTGTGGTGCTTGGGTCTGCAAAAAGTCTTCAAAGGAAATGAACATTTTAGGCATTCAGTTCACATTATTAGATTTGACCTTGAGGGCTTTGAATAGATGTACAGTTTTCTGTCTGTGTTGGCCAACTTGCATAGTGCACATTAAATATGTCACTATGCCATATGGGGTCTGACAGAACATCACGCTGTCAGCAGGTAAGGGCTAGAGATAACAGCCATGTCATTTTAAGCTAGTAATGCTAGGGCGTCTGATTCAGTCGAGTACCTTTTACACAATCACTATGTGAGAATGCAAGCAAGCACACTGCCATTCAGTACTGTAACTTGGATACACAGACTTAAGTGACAATGTTGCTATAAAAAAACAAGTTTTTTTATCACTGGAACTTTGAAGTACAATTCTTGTTATGCTATAAGGTATGCAGCTGGCTGAAGCTTTGTGGCTGAATTTGTATTTTATGGCTGCCATTTTTTTCAAATTGTAAATTTTGAAGTGGTAACTGTATGTGTAGTCGAGGGTCACAAAGCAACAAAAAGAAAGACTGTTTATTTGGTAAAATGAGTACTCCTGTTTACTCTGAGTCTGAGGAACCTTGAAGTTACCATTGAGGGTGTGGGGAATGCAGGGGGCTTGTGCCACAGGAGAATATTTTTGCATGTATTCTTGTCAAAGTATCAACATGAAAAAGTTTGATTTTAGCACTTGAGATGAGCAAAAATGGTTCTAAAGTCAGCAGACTACCGACATCATTCATTTGAAATTACATTTGCCATACCTACCCCTTAAAAGCAAAACTTTCTCAGAGGCACATCACAAGTCCAAACAAGCTGTATTTTTAAACATATGCTAACAGATTGTTTGGGGGGGGCAACTTTCTAGTGTTTAAGGTACCACTTACAAACTATTGCTCTGAACAGGATGACTAGAACTTAAGTTAGTCTGACCCAGACAGTAGTTTGACTTAAGACAGCTTAAGTGAACTTGCAACCTAAGGGCTTGTTGCGTAACCAATCATTATTATGTTGAGTTTCCTGGTTGCTTCCTAAGGTTTATCTGTGCAAAACTCAAGCCTGAGTCATCAATATTTTTAAATATGACCTGGTAGGCTACTGTTTTTGATTGTGGGCACTAATGTGTTACTTAAGGTATGTATTTCTGTACTCTGTATCACTGGCTATTTTGCTTAGGTCATGACTGAAAAGGGCTCATTAAGATGATACCACCTACCCAGTTAAATAAAAATACAGAACTGCAAACATCGAAGTGACGCTCCACATCACGAAGCAGACGTTCAGAGATGAAGAAGAAGACTACAGTTACAAGCACTTCAGGCCACTGGCTAGTGACAGACTCTATGGTTACATCATCTGACCTAAGAGCTTATGTCTTCGACAATCTGTGGAAGACAAGAGGCAGAAATGTCAAGTGATCACCACCTGGTGCTGACAATATGGGACACCATCTGGACACACCTTGGATTCCCAAATGAGAAATTAGGCTTGCTTGAGAATGCCAGACCAAGGCTTCTCTGTCTGGTAAGTTCAGCTCCTACATTTGAAAAGACAATGCGCTTTGAGCTAGACCAGAGGCATTAAGTCTGAAAGGCAGTGTTGAACACCTCAGTCATAAAGGCAGCAGCAGCAAACAACTACGCCTGAGGGTGGGTCATATGTGCCACAGTGTACCCTAGAACTCACCTGTTGCTATATGTTCCCCTTCTGGCTGGGCTGGTTTCTGCTGCATTTCCTTATCTTACTAGACACTGTTATTGGACTGGACCAGATGAAAAAATCTGACTTTGATACCAAGGTCAAAGACATCAGGGATGTGACTTATTTAATTTGTATTGTATTTGTTAATATTGATATTGATCTGGTGTTTAGCTCCTTAGGACACATTTTGTTATTCTTCTATTGAGATAAGGAAATGTACTGGTACTCTGGGCATTCTGCTTGTTCCAGGCTTAATTTCCAGTTGTTTTTCTGACTGGCTGTGCCTTAAGGGTTGCTTTTTGACTGTGCTGCATCATTTGCTGTTTTGTTTGGTTGGGGAGCCCTTTTCTGTATTTCTTTGCCTGCACAATGCTACTGGATTAGTCAGCTCTCACTAGATGTGGCATTGTTGCACTGAATAAAATGAAAACAGCAGTTCACTGACTCTACTGGCAGGAAGTTTAGATGAAAGACAAGCCCACAATTGTAGAAAATCCCACAAATCCTTTATTCTTCGAAATAAAATATCCTGTTAGCACTTTCGTTTAAACAAAGTGTTAAAACTTAATCAGACAACTGTTAGTTTCACATTCACTTCCTTTATAAACTTTCTTTAGTGTTGATTGGTTAAACAACTCATTAATATTAATAAAACTTAGAAATCAGAAAACACTCTAAGCAATGCGTTGGCTTTGTTAGATAAAAGTATACGTGATGACATTTCTTTTGATATTTTTAAATATGAATATTCGTGTATTTTAACAGTATTGACCACTATATAGACCACCTTAAATAGGGAAGACTAACAAACTAAACAGGGACTTGAATACTATGCTAATGGATTGGCATACCCAAAACCACCAGCTTCACAGTTTAAATGCAAAAATTATAAGTTTGTTCAAAGAAACCATCCTTGTGATAACTTAAGGCAAAACACTGAGTTTGCACCAGAAACTGATGCAGAAGGTGGTGATGAGTCCTTAAACTCTGACCTAGAATACGTTGGCCCAAGAAGGTCAGAAAGACTTAGGAACAAAAACAACCCCCAATTGAGGCAAGGTGCACAAGATGGTTCCCAAGAGATAGGTAAGGGGCCAGGCCCAAGAGGAGGAACTGGAGGACATAAACGTAGCAGTGGATTTGCCCCCCACCAATTTTGGTCCCACTTGTTTGCTTCAAGGGGGAGAAGATGATTTTCAAGAACTAGTAAATAACTACATCATTGTTTTTAACAATCAGAAAGACTTTAAAGTTTACAATTACTCTGATGTGAATACTGACACAGATGTAGCAAATTTATTAGCTAGAGGCATAACGTTCATGCCAACAATATCTTTTGATTTCACTACAACTGTTACAGACATGAAATTGTTTTTGTAGAAGGTGAATTTTCCCTTGTTGTATCATGATAATTTGCACAGAACTAGTGACAACATATGGAATATTAGTTCGATTCACAACCCCCCATCCACTCCAAACTTGCCTTGTATGAGAAATTATGTGAAATAGATATTAAAAGTTTGCAGAAACACAAGAATACAGATGTGAATAATTTAAATGAAAGCGAGTTAACTGTTCTAGAGTTTCTGCAAAGAGAAAAAATAGGGGTCATGAAACCCGACAAGGAGGGAAGGGTGTTTATCATGGGAGTGGAGATGTATCAAAGAAAAATGCAGGAGGTTTTGAACACGGATACATATAAGAAAGAATCACTGAATTAGCTGAATGGAGCATACAGAAGGATTCATTCACAGTTTTAGTGACATTTTCATGGAAAGGAGAATAGGCATTCACCTTTACAACTATTTGAATATTATCGCACCCAGACTACCTGTGTTCTTTGACATCCCTAAAATTCACAAGGGCCTGTCTAACCCTCCCATGAGACCACTTGTGGATGCTAGGGATTCCATCACTTCATCCTGTGCCCAACATCTGGACTATGAACCTAAGAAAATTATAGAGAAGGAACCGCAGTTTTGTAAGGATTTGTGGAGTTTCCTGGCACAGGTGAATGAAATTGTCAATGACACTTTGGAGACCATTGACATTAAAGACCTTTATACCATCATTCCCCAAGACATTGGTTTGGAATGGGTGAACGAGCTGCTCCTAGAACACAATGTAACCTACGACACTATTACTTTAATCTCTGAACTCTTAGAACTGGTCCTCAGCAATAATTTTATTACTGTTGACAATGATTACTACTTACAGAGCAGAGGGGTGGCCATGGGTTCTCCATGTGGCGGGACTTTCACCAGTGTTGTAATGGCCTATTGGGAGAAGAAGTACGTGTTCCAGTCAGGTCATTTCCCGAAAATTAGGTCATACCTCCAATTCCAGGATGATATATGGCTAAATTGGAAGGGTTCTAGTAGGGAATTGGAGAATTGTGTGACTTACATAAATGAAACTACCACTTTCCTTCACTTCACATGGAAGTACAGCACTCAGTCCACTGACCATGGAAGTACAGCACTCAGTCCACTGACCATGGAAGTACAGCACTCAGTCCACTGACTACTTGGATATTTCATTAAGACGAGACCTTTCCAACAATAGATATGTGGCTAGAATTTTTAGGAAGGAAACTTACTCCAATTCATTCCTTCACTTTAGTAGCTCACATCTGTTTCATCAAAAGAGGTCGGTCGTCAAGGGGCAACTAGTTCAAGTTGCCCAGATGACCACCTCTTTTGACGACTTTCTTGATGAGTATGATTTTCTAAGTTCCACATTCCTTAGAAGGGCCTATTCAGTGAATCTGATCGAGGAATTAGTGGAAGAAGTTAAAACTAAAAGACTGAATGGTCATTTTTCAGCCCATACTAGACAAGCAACATACATCTGTAGATCTGATGGACCCTCATATAGTCCTCAATGAGTCTAGTTCTCAGAACTTTAGCCCTAATGAAACAAAAGAATTTTCATCAGATTTTACTAAAGCACTTGTCATTACTTATAGTAAGGAGGCCCAAGCTTTAAGATTAATTTTTGAAAAAAAACTGGCCCATACTACTGGGAGATTCCTACATGACACAATATGTGGGGTATAAACCCATGATTATATATAGGAAAGGGCCTAATTTTAAAGACCTACTTAAAAGTAAACAGGGAGCTGAGCTACGAGGGGGGCAAGGAATGACCAAGTGTGGGGCATGTTCCTGATGCCACAAGGTTCAAGTAGCTAACAGTTTCATAGTGAGAGATACAATATATTAAATGAACAGTAAATATAATTGTTGTTCTAAAGCAGTAGTTTATTTGACATCCTGCTCTTCCTGCCAGTGTTTCTACGTTGGGAAAATGGATAGGAAACTCTGGCAGAGAATTTATGAGTACAAATGTGCTGTAAAGAGACAAAACCAGAATAATGCCTTGGCTAAACACATTAATTGTAATAGTGAACATAAGTTTAGCTTCATGGCTATAGATTCAGTACTTATACAGAATAACAAGCCATGGGGGCTACTTCTAGAGATAAAAGATCTCAGGTGGCAAATCCGTTTACATGCGGATAGTTGGCCAGGTCTGAATGAGCGTAGCTCAATAGCCCCTGTGCTGAAGTTAAAAGCTCTTGAAAGGAACAAAAGTAAAAGTAGTTTCAGATAGTTAAAACTCATTCATTTATATACAAGGTTTTTTCCCCCTTGATGCAAGTATTTTTTATACATATATATTTTTTATATATTTTTAAATATTTATCATATTTAATTTACTGTATTTGCACATATTTATGAAATAGGTATAGTTAATCATTTTTAAGAAATGTTCTTATGAGATGTTAAGTTATCGGAGTTGCATACAGTTTTTCAACATCAAAACCCAGTTTATAAAAATTCTTATCAGGAAAAAAGTTTTAGCATTGGTTTTAGACTGTTTACATAAGATGTTAAATGAATTTTACTTTATAGTTATTAGTTGCAGAAGGCAGATGCAGTTAGAACAAATGGGTGATTGTGTTTTTATGTATACGTGATGTATTTTTAAGTTTCATTAATATTAATGAGTTGTTTAACCAATCAATGCTAAAGGAAGTGTATAAAGGAAGTGAAAGTGAAACTAACAGTTGTCTGATGAAGTTTTAACACTTTGTTTAAACGAAAGTGCTAACAGGATATTTTATTTCAAAGAATAAAGGATGTGTGTGATTTTCTAGCATCGTGGGCTTGTCTTTCATCTAAACTTGCTGCCAGTAGAGTCTGTGAGCTGCCGTTTTCATTTTATTCAGCATTGTTGCACTGTACAGCTGCAATCACTTTTTGTTAAAGTGTTTGTAACTGTTACCTAACCACAGCTACATTCATCTTGGCTCTCACCTAGTGTGCACAGTTACCAAAGTTTGTTACTGATAAGCACAACTTGGGTCTAAGCAGTGTACATGTCTTAGTAATGTGGAAGCTTAGTGCTTGAAGTTCTTGAACAAAATTCATTTGCAACCCTATCATCCTCCAATGGTGGCTGTGACAGTATTTTAATGCAGTCTACAGTTACTTTGTAGGGACTGCATGACTATTCGGGCATCTCTGCTAGCCACGAATGTTTTCACTAGGTTGTACAATCTATCAGCTTAATTTTGAGGTATGACGTGTTTGGCTTTTGGTGTCTCAAATTATTCCAGTTCTAAATTGCTTTCTTCTTGATGCAGTATCAATTACTTGCCACGTCCTGCTTTGTTTTGTGTAAGTTATCTGTTTATACATGCCTCCTAGTAACATGATTCTGTATTCGTATTCCTGTGCAACTTTTCTTCCTGGTCCCCCATTTAAAAAGCAGCTATGCTCAGTCAGACAACCTGCAGCAATACAAAACATAAATAAACATGGTATATCCTGTGAAAAGTTACTGAGAGAGTAAGATGCTGGGCGTATCAGGTTTCTCCAGAAAGTCACTTGGCCTACTCTTCATGACAGGGTAAATGTTCCTTGGTCCATGAAATCATCAGAATAGTATACAGGCTCTTTTGGATTAAGAGAAGCCAATTATAGTGGTGAAGGACGCCCCCAGGAGGATCTTACTGGATTTGTTCTAAGTAGGACCAACTAGGGCAATCTCAAGATACAATGGAGGAGTACAGTTCTTGGATGGCTTGGAATGTTTGGGGGATACTTCAGATGAGGTACAATCTGTGGTCTGGGAAGGGGACATTTGGTCAGTGTTGCTTAATTTATTGCATATGTGGGACTAACCATGACAATAAGTGTGAGGACACAGTTCAGCATTTCTGTAATAGTGTGACTAGGAAACCAATTATAACTAGTACTTCAGACAGTGGTTTGCATATAGCTGACTGTTGTACAGGCATTCATTCATTTTTCAAAACTCACTTCATCCTATGCAGAGTGGTGGGCAAGCTACAGCCTTTATCAGTACTCAGTGGATGAAGCACAGAATCAGTCCTGGAGAGGGCATCAGCAGTTCAATGCAGAATACCCACGCATGCAAGCATGAGTGTGAATGCATGCACGCATGTAAACACACATACACGCACACGCAGAGACACACAAAGTACGAACCATATTAGAGCAACAGGTATTGTGAGACAACAACACTAACTGTATCAAAGTACCAAATACCATGAGACAGGAACACTACAGCAGAGAGTTGATTATCCAAACTAATCCGGACGTAGGATAGTTTGGATAATCAAACTGTTCGGATAATCAAACATAAATTGAATCAGATAAAAAAACTTCTAAAATCTTGTTTTTTTTCTGCATGCAGCATGCAAGAAATACACTTTTCAACCATTCAGCAATTCCAGTGGACAATAAACAATATTTTTCCACTAAATGCTCAAAAACACACACAAGCAAATACTATAACATTTACATATTCAGAATTTATGATTTTTCCTACCCAAAAACTTTGGAAGGCTGCATTTGGATAACTGACATTTCAGATAATCGACTCTGTAGTGTAATTGTAACAGAGTACCAGGTACCATGAGGCAGTAACACTAACCATATCAGTGTACCAAGCACCATGAGACAGCAACATTAAGTTTACCAAAGTACCAAATACTATGAGACAGCAACACTAACAGTACCAGAGTACCTGGTACCATGAGACAGCAACATTAACTGTACCAGGTACCACGAGAGAGCAACACCAACCATACCAGAGTACCAAGTACTGTGAGACAGCAAACACCAACTGTACCAGAATACCAAGTACCTTGAGACAGTAATACGAACTGTACCAGAGTACCACGTACTGTGAGTCAGCAACATTAACTGTACCAGAGTACTAAATATCATGAGACAGCAATACTAACCATAAAGTGCCAAATACTAGAAGACAGCAAAACTAACAGTACCAGAGTACCAGGTACCATGAGACAGCAACATTAACTGTACCAGGTACCAAGAGAGAGCAACACCAACCATACCAGAGTACCAAGTACTGTGAGACAGCAAACACCAACTGTACTAGAATACCAAGTACCATGAGACAGTAATACCAACTGTACCAGAGTACCAGGTACTGTGAGTCAGCAACACTAACTGTACCAGAGTACCAGGTACCATGAGACAGCAACATTAACTGTACCAGGTACCAAGAGAGAGCAACACCAACCATACCAGAGTACCAAGTACTGTGAGACAGCAAACACCAACTGTACTAGAATACCAAGTACCATGAGACAGTAATACCAACTGTACCAGAGTACCAGGTACTGTGAGTCAGCAACACTAACTGTACCAGAGTACCAGGTACCATGAGACAGCAACATTAACTGTACCAGGTACCACGAGAGAGCAACACCAACCATACCAGAGTACCAAATACTGTGAGACAGCAAACACCAACTGTACCAGAATACCAAGCACCATGAGACAGTAATACCAACTGTACCAGAGTACCAGGTACTGTGAGTCAGCAACATTAACTGTACCAGAGTACTAAATATCATGAGACAGCAATACTAACCATAAAGTGCCAAATACTAGAAGACAGCAAAACTAACAGTACCAGAGTACCAGGTACCATGAGACAGCAACATTAACTGTACCAGGTACCAAGAGAGAGCAACACCAACCATACCAGAGTACCAAGTACTGTGAGACAGCAAACACCAACTGTACTAGAATACCAAGTACCATGAGACAGTAATACCAACTGTACCAGAGTACCAGGTACTGTGAGTCAGCAACATTAACTGTATCAGAGTACTAAATATCATGAGACAGCAATACTAACCATAAAGTGCCAAATACTAGAAGACAGCAAAACTAACAGTACCAGAGTACCAGGTACCATGGGACAGCAACATTAACTGTACCAGGTACCAAGAGAGAGCAACACCAACCATACCAGAGTACCAAGTACTGTGAGACAGCAAACACCAACTGTACTAGAATACCAAGTACCATGAGACAGTAATACCAACTGTACCAGAGTACCAGGTACTGTGAGTCAGCAACATTAACTGTACCAGAGTACTAAATATCATGAGACAGCAATACTAACCATAAAGTGCCAAATACTAGAAGACAGCAAAACTAACAGTACCAGAGTACCAAGTACCATGAGACAGCAACATCAACTGCACCAAATACCATGAGATGGCAACAATAATGACTGCCCCCCTGCAGTATTCTGTTACACTGTCCTTTTAGACCTGATCTTATTTGTGTCCATTTTATAACATTTGATTACACTGTTGCAGTGCACACAACAAAACTACATACATGTTAATGTGACATAATAAACACATTATTAAAATAGCTGCATATTTTTATCACAGATGCATCACAACATGCTGCCTACCTTAAATCCATAGTGCATTTTGTAAGCACTGTGTTTACAGTATAACTGTTACTGACAACAAAATAGCCACAAAACTACAAGCTACGTATTCAAAAAGTACTAAACTACTTGACATAAGTTTATAATCTGTTACTGAGGCATTTCATGCCTACAGTTTTGAAAGTCTACCCGAGGAAGGATACATCAAACAGTACAGCACGAGTTTGATGTTCACGAGGAATCCATTATTACTACACAAGGGTAGGTCTGTCTCTGTGTACAAGAGATGCTCTGTCTAAAATCTAACTACACTTCTGAACTGGAAGCCAGACTGGGAACAAACTTTCAGACAGGAGACAGAGTGAGTTTCTATTACAAGCAGAAATGTAACACTAAATTCAGTACACTTGCAGAAACATCAGTGGAGGCCTTTCATCTTAATTTCCATATGGACATATCGACCAACAGTACACTCACAAAAACAGCTTAGAAGTAAGTCACCAAAAACAAGCTGAATAAGAACACTTAGAAGAATAAAACAAGTACATGGGAAGCCTTCTTTTCTTGTAACAGTAAGGAAGCTTGCAGTATGGCTACTGATGTTACTAAAGCTTGCAATAACACCCCGAGTGGTTTGCATTAGGAAGGTATCATTCAGCTAACAGAGGATTCAATGGTAAAAAAATACAAAAAGATACTTTACAAAAATGAGCAAGCAGGGAGATAGTGTTATGTGACTGCCTGGGACTAAAATACCCGATATAGCAAACAGGATGAAAACATACTAAACATACAAAAGAAAAACATGTTACTCTGCCTGTAGGGGACAGTAATATAAAGCACTGTGCATTTTTTTAATAAAGCAACTAAATGCAACTCTTGCAGTTACCATACCTGAGACTGTTACAGGGACATTGCCTTCACCATGTACTCCAAAACTTGGAAAAAATAAATGGCTATGAAGATGCTTTCTGTGAGACACAATTCAGTGCATTACATTCTGGGAAGAGATGTGCAAATCACCACTGAATATTTTCTGCAGTGGTTTCCACCTCCCCCGAAAGGGCATGAACTACTTGAATAAAAATTCTGGAATCCTATTAAAAAATTAATATAGAGTCAATACAGTTAGCGTAAAGATATTAGAATGAAAAAAGGAAGTGGTACCATTAAATAAGAAGAGCTTGAATAAAAAAATGGCAAATTTAGATCATTTAACATTCTTAAGCCGATTCTGTGGTGTAGAGGATTAAGCCCTGGCTTAGGTGACCTGGGTTCAAGTACAAAGACCAGGCACCGGAGAAAACAGAGGGGGGGAGAGCAGCTTGCTATATCAACTCATTGAAACAAGGCAGAGGGTGCACATCTCAATGAGAGTTGCAGATATTTAGCTCAGGTGAACAAAGTGGAGAGAGAGCGAGCAGGCAAACGTTTCACAATGGAGTGTGTGTATGCAGTAGGACGTGTACATGAACAAACGTTTGACAGACTGCAGCCAGACTTTTCATAAAGTAGAGTGCTTATGCAGTACTCTATGTACATGAACAAACTGGAGAGAGAGTGAAGGACTTTTCACAATGGAGATTTAGTAGCAGTAGCACATTGCATGAACCAACTGAAGACAGAATATAGGCAGGAGTTTGACAATGGAAAGTGTTAATGCAGTGCACATGTGCATGAATTGCAATGATGTCACTATATGATGTATGCAGAAAAGGGGACAAAAGCAAGCCATATTATTCGTATGATACCCTACTGGACCGCAGTAAGCTCTCTGCTTTCTTTGCTGCCAAGACTGTGAAGGGGGTCCATGACATGGGAGATGATATAGAATTTCGGAGACATCAAAAAGCTGAAAAAATAACATGCGTCTGCCACATATGAAGCGTGATTTGATTATGAGCTTAACATACTAGAGGACAGCTGCACAGGTTAGTATTATATTACAAATAAAAGCAGACATTGAGGGGGTCCCTATACAACTACAACAAACCCCGTGGTCGAATATTAAACTAAGAATTATCATGGAGATGATCAGCAGAGATACAGTAAACCTCCAGACATTGGACCCAACCCAGTTTGGTTTCATCAAGGGCAGATCATGCTTCCTCAACTTGGTGGACTTCTTTGAGAAGGTCACCAAAGCAATAGATTAGGGCAAAATCATTCACACAGCCTACCTTGACTTGGCCAAGGCATTTGACACAATACCCCACTCAGGCATTGTTGACAAACTCAAGAGATTAGGTGAAACTTGTATGTCACCCAATGGATAGCCAACTGGCTCACATTAATTAGAACTGGGGAGTCCACCTCTACAAAGAGGCCAGTCACAAGTGGAATCCCTCGGGGATTAGTCCTTGGACTGCTCCTTTTTGGCATTTACTTCTTAGAAGTCAAGGCCAATGTCAATGGTCTCTGGCTGACTAAATTTGTATACGATTGTAAATTAGGAGCTGTCATAGAATCTCATACTGACACAAATGTTCTCTAGGAGGGGCTGACGCAGACAAACAACTGATGTCAGAGCCATAAACTAAAACTAAATGCCAAGAAATGCATAATAATATCCTTTGGGAAGTCATCCATCCCTGGTAACTTTCATATTGACAGCATAGCCCTTTAGAGCTTACCCAGTAGTCAGGGACTTAGGGACACACATAGACAGTAATCTAGCCTTTGATCATCACGTGTCTATGATGGTGAGGAAATCATTCTATGTTGCACAACTTATAAACAAAGGTATGGAATTGAAGTCCAAGGAATTCATTGTTTCACTGTATTCAGCATTCATCAGACCAGTCATTGAGTACAATGCCTCCTTTGGTATACACCTAACCAGGCATATCCAACAACTGGAATGACCACAGAGTGTGCTCACTAAAAGAATACAGGGAGTAAGTAATATGTCCTATAGAGACCACCTCAAGGCCCTATCCCTGTATTCCGTCTCCTACAGGCTTTTGAGGGAAGATCTATTCCTGGCATACAGGGTATTTTCAGACATGAATCTGATGGACCTCCTGCATATCCACAAAGCAAACAGCACCAGAATTACCCATTTTAAAGACTTAAATCTTGCCTGTGATATAAATAGGACATGCTGGAGAGATAGGTATGTATCTCACAGACTACCCCATCTATGGAACAGGCTCCCCATCCATGTGAAGCAGAGTTCCTCCCTAACCCAATTCAAGTGCAACTTGGACAACTGGATGGGAGACCGGAAAGTCATCCCTGGTTTGGCACTTATGTCTCTAATGGACACAAGGAACCTGTAAAGTGGTTCCTCTCCCAACACCCTGCTTACATTTATCAAGGGTATCAGAACTTGTCAGAGATTTGGGATGCATGGCTAGGCTTAAAATGGCTCTTGTGGTCATTAGCCTAGTAAACACCTATGAACCTTAACTACTTACTGGTAAATCAGAAATTTCTTTATGCAACCCCTAATGTAAATGGCACTGGTGCCCTATTATGTGGGTTCTGCATAAAACAAGTGGACATATTATAATACCTAGCACCCAGTTAAACTGTTCTGAAAACAAGATAGTAATATTAGCCCTGTGATCTTCAGAATGAAGTGCTGATGCTTTGGGACATGCATCAGTGTTTGGATACACTGGCAGACTGCATTGTACATTACCTATATGCTGATTTGTCGTGAAGCGACTCGTAAATACACCTTACTTCTTAAGTTATGCTACTTGTTTTTTAGGGGTAAAGTAGGGTAATGAAATAACGCCAGGGAAGAGTTTCTCATTGAGCTAGAAAAATTAGTAACTGTCTCAAATAACATCAGAATGGTGGACTTCAGTGGTCCATGTGTAAATACGAGCTATTAAATATAGCAATATCTAATCATCAGTTTTTTATAAATCTGTAAATAACCTAGATGAATCAGTTAAAAATCTGACGAAGGAAAGTACTGCTTGATAACACTTGCACTGTTCCAAGTACAACTACATCTATTTTAAAATCAGATCATAAAAGTACACTGTTAAAAATATTACTAAATGCGTAAACTACTGTTAAAATATTCAAATTCTGGAAGTCTGTGAAAGGTCGACTACTGAACTATTAGTAAAGTACTATGCAAAACAAAGTAGAAAAGTTATTTAAAAAAGGATGCTTTACTTAAGTAGTACATTGGCAACATTGTAACAGCAAAACAGTCTGGTTGAAATTATGAGTACAAAAGGAAAAAGGCAACAATTTACGATCTCCAAACATTAAGAAATGCATAATAAAAAGTTGAAAGCTGGAATGATAATAAAAGGAGAAAACGGTAAACACAAGAAGGAACTTGAAACTAAGCTTAAGGAAAATCATGTCCTTCTTTTAGTTAAGTAATTCATTTAAACAGTATTTTATACACTAATGGATGCCTCTTCAACTGAAAAGAAAGAATAAATGATATTTGTTAACTCTCCAGTGTTTTATGTAGGGACTGCCTCTCACAGATATAGCAACAGCTCATTTAATCTAAATTCTACAAAAACATCAAGCTTTAAACCATCCAAAATCAGCATAACTCTTCCTACTGCAGTTCCTCTTCTCACGAGTGCTTCTCATTTCCACATTCGGCAAAACTCCCTCTTTCAGAAATGCTTCCCTAATACAGTTAGAATTCCACTAATTAGCATTGTGGTAGGGCTGTCTATTAATTTACAAAGTTACCTCAAGTTGTAAACAATGACTGCGGTGGTGGTGCTGCGGTAGCGCTGTCGCTTCACAGTAAGACGTTGTCCTGTTCGATTCTCAGCTAAAGCGTCTTCTGTGTGGAGACATGCGTGAATGGGCGTACCTTCGTTGAAGGTTGTGCGTCAGAGCTGGCAACTCGGCATGTAAAAATCTACTGCCAATCATTATCGGACCGGAGCTCCGCTGTGGCAACCCCTAAAGTGGGAAAAGCCGAAAGACACAACAACAACCTCAAGTTGTAAACAACATACACACCTTCTGGTAACCTTTATGAATTCCCCCATGCAGTGAGTAGGCAGGCTACTTCTAAATTAGCCATAGATCCCCTTCCATTATATTAGTCATTTTAATGTACAGTAAACTCTCAGTTAACCGGAACACATGGGGATTGGTAGATGCCAGATAACTGTAGTTTCTGGTTGTTTGAGAGGTACTATTAAAAATCGACCTGATTAATACTGTACCCTACACCTGGTTTGACTTGTTCTTAGATTGGGGAGAGAGGGAATTTATTCCTATCTTCCTTTTTAAAATATAACTCTAAAAACGTAAGGTATGTTTCTGCAGGGGGGGAACTGTGCAACACATGAAAATTGAACTGTCTTTCCTTCAATTTTTTTTCTGGTTGCTTGAGTTTCAGTTAATTGAGAGTTTACTGTATTACTGATATGCTTCAAAGTTACCTTGGAATAGTCATGTTCAAACAAACTAGGCTGCCTGTCACGGATAACTTAATATCCAGTTGCCACAACTTTTATAACATTTGTTCCTTCTCATAACACATCAAACATTCTGTCAGAATTGGTCAAGTTTTCAAAAATTAAGGTCTAAATGTAGCAATGGTAAACTTTTCACAAGTGCTATCCCCAACTCATATTTTGTAAACCCAGTACACTCGATCACAATTTTTATGTATTCCATTAAATTCATCTCTTCACCATCCAAAAGACTGAGATTTGATATTCTTATCTTATATAGTAACTGATATTTAAACTGCCCAATTTGTTATATCATCTTGACAGTGTTTTCCAGAGTCTCACATGCTTGTTTAACAAGTTGAGGGAACATATGCAGGACATGCAGCAAATTCATTTCTTATACTGTAACCACTTCCAAAAGCTTAACATATAAGCAGACAATCCAGTCGAATTCCACAAGTCTGTCTTAAAGTCTTCCAAAGTATTTATATTACTTCTACTTTTAACATCAGCATTTTTTTCACATCTCTACTTGATGGCTGTGAAGCATCTAGGCCAAACTGTTCCTGCTATCAGCTAACTTTTGTTTTAATATACCCAGATTCTGTTACACACTCCAATTCTTACATCACCATTCAACAGAAAATTCCTTCGCTCTTCAGCATATCAAAATCTGAACTGAATGAACTAGTCTCATTTTATAATTTAGTCAGATTAATTTACGAAAAGCAAGCTAAAGAGGCAAGCAGCTTCTCCAATGACTGTACATCCAGAAGCTTCTCATCTTTAACATGTAATCCATCCATCACGCACTTCTCCAAGTCAGCCTGTTCTGCTCCTTTCACACTGTTCCCTGACTATTTACTGGTAAACTATTCACCTTCTGCCCTTTTGCTTTCAATCTACTTTCCTTCCTTTTTCGCGTCAGCAGCATGAACAAGTCCTTGAGCTCCTCTTCTCACCTTTATGTACCATAACCATCCCCCAAACAACTATGGTCTTCTTGAGTGCCAATATCTTACCTTCCCAGTCATGCCAAAATTTCACAGTACAGCTCCCCTTCTGGCCACTTGAATTTTTCACATCATGGCTCCCCCAATATGATCACATTAAGTTTCATGACAATATACACATCACAATGGTAAAATGTTATGCTCCATAAGTGAGAGAGATGCCTTAAGAATATGCCAGCAAACCTGTTATCACTGGGTTTGAGTCCCATCATTCCACACCCAAATAATGTCCGTCTCCCCAACATTCAAATCGGCTGAATTGAAAATGTTTCCTTTAAAAAAAGAACATATGTGCATCAGACAGCCATTTCCAATTTTTAAAAAGGAAAAAAAATAATAAGGGTAGACTGCAGCAATTACAACAGCATGCTGTAGTCCACCTAAATACATATTAATCAGGCTTTAAGTTGGTTTGTTTGTTTGTTTCTTTAATTTACTAATGAATTACTTTTTATCCAGGAAGATAGGTTAGTCCTAAGGGACCTTTTAGAACCACAAAGGGTTTAGATGAGGCATGAAGACACATAGTAAGAAATGTTTAAAGTCCAGGAATATCTGCAGCAGAAAAGCAAAAGTTGAATGCTACAAAATCGTGACAAAGATTTTTATATTACAGCAAAGAAGGCATCTGTGTTGTCCTGTAATAGCAAATTATACGGAGAGGTAACAAAGAAATGTAAAGACAAAAAGATCCGTAAGGTATGATTGCAAGCATTACTTATATTCTATTATGTACGATCCTTCCACCCGGAAAGATAATATTCCTGAACCATTGCTAAATTCGGACAGGCAGGAAGAAGGTAAGAGGAAATGAGTCCATTAAGCAAAGAGGTGGATGGACTGTGAGAAAGAAAATCTGTGACAGTCAGGCATGAGTGTGGCATTGAATCAAGACAGATGGTGACAATAAACATGATACCCTAACCCCATACAGAAAATGGAAAGGCTTACATTACACAGTTAATATTTCTATTTCAGAATTTTATGTATATATATATATATATATATATATATATATATATATATATATATATACACACACACACACACATATATATATATATATATATATATATATATATATACATATATGGGTCTACTTCTATTCGCTGACAGCCCATTTCACTGAAACCCATTTGGTCGACAGCTCATTTCATTGACAAACATTCTAGGTGGGGGGCTGCACCCCCCATACCCCCCCAATGTGGGGGGCTGTGCCCCACACACCCCCAACTATATATAACAACTCCACAGTCGCACAACAGTGGGAGGGCAAAACCCATGTTTTTGCCTTGGATACTTTTGTCAATGAAATGAGCTGTCGACCAAATGGGTATCAGTGAAATGGGCTGTCAGCGAATAGAAGTAGACCCATATATATATATATATATATATATATATATATATATACATATATATATATATATATATATATATACACACACACACACACACACACACACACACACACACACACACACACACACACACACACACACACATATTTTCATCATCAAATGAATTTGATTTGATCCCTAAAAAAGCTAGGTAGTGACTCATTAAAAGACTGAGGATTCTGAACTCTAATTTATTTGGCAGATAAAGATTCTTCACCATAGGACAAGGCTGCTTTTTGGCTTGACAAGAACATCATCCAATAATTATCTGGAGCAAGGGTAGCTGACTGCTCTAAATCTCAAATTAAGCACTCTATTCTCATTCTAAAGCCCTGCACTTGCTCGTATAAGTAATCTCATAGGTAAACACAAACTAAAGCACTACATCCTCTTATACTCCTTCTAAGCACTTGCTCCCTATTGGTTCTTTCTGATCAGTCAATAAGTAGTTCCCTATATTATTAAGGCATGTCCAAAGGTCAGTTTCAAGTTTACTCTCCAGTCCAGCTGGTGAATCTGGGAATCTTGAGGCAATGTTACAACTGCCTTATGTATACAGACCACCCTCTCCTCCTCCCAACAAGCTCAAATATATGTGAGAGATGCAACTATATAGCCAAACTGGAGGCTAAGCTCTCTCAACCCAGTACTGGCACAGCCTGGAGGAGAAGGTAACTACACACACCACAAATCCAGTCTCACATAGACTTATCGCATCAGCAAACCAAACACAAACACACAAAAACATACTCAGAGGCTCTAAATAAAAATCTGCCTAAGCAGCAGAGACCTCCAAAGCAGACATCCAAGCAACCCCTACCACGAAACAATACCCACACAGCACATAGCTCACAAAGTCAGTGTGCCACACAGTCACAGTCCTTAAGGCTAAACAACACACCTAATACACTTGTAATGGGTGACTATTGTCAGACACACTGACGTCCCACTCACCAGGCTGAACAAGGAGAAGGTCACTGTAAGCTGCCTGTCGGGTGCCAGGATCCGCCACATAACACAAGCACTCAGGTCACTCCAAAGCAAGTACAAATATGACTCAGTCATTGTCCATGCTGGTGTGAATGACCTGAGATGTACCTCCCTGGACTACATGAAAAAAGACATAGAGGAGCTCTTTGATCATGTATCCCAGGCCGGTATGACCCTGACCTTGAGTAGCATTTTACCCTCACCAAGAATGATGCCACAGTATAAAGACAAAATGATCAATTTTAACAATTGGCTAAAGTATTGGTGTTATTCAAAGGGGATCCAGTGTCTGTCAGCCTGGGATGAGATGCTCGACAAGCCACATTGCTTCGCTAAGGACGGCTTGCACCTGTCACCCCTGGGTTTTCGAATACTGGCAAAGGCACTTGCCTCCCCCATAGTGCCTTTTTTAGGCAAGGCTCAAAAGACAAACCCACCTCCATAGACAACACAAAGAAAAAAAAACTAAGGGTAATGCTGCTCAACGCCAGAAGTCTACTAGGAGCTATTGTACTGCAGATGGTAAGTAAGGATCCCTAGCTGGGGAAGCAGCAGCCAAGGATGTCAGCACTCATGATATGCACACCAGCATGCCATCTATTGGATGTGTGCCTTCCCCTTCAGCTGATGGGAGCTTGTGAGACCCACTATCTTCAGCAGAAATAATGCAGAACATGGTAAGCTCCACACTCTCTCCTGGGATAGGACATTTGGCTGTCAGCTGATTCATTCTAGGCCCCCAAATGACCTTTTAAGTACACAGGATCTATTTCCAGAACACGTTTTCAGTGGAGTAGCCGGATGTTTTGCCTGTATGCAAGAGAGCTGGCAAAAATAAGCAAATGAATAAATAAAAATTCCAGTTACATAGGCTAAAATTCTATAACCGTGATTATTAGATGTAACTTTTAGTTAATGCAATGATCGTATTAGAATGTTAGTGTCCTTGTACTAATCAAAAGAATACTGAATAAAGCAAAAACGCTGTTTTACAACTAGTAAATATAAGAAATACAAATTATGGTGAAAAAGTGTTCTAACCTAAAATGCAAAACTTCATGAAATGCTCTTATTTTCAAGTATTCAGTAGTCTGATTTCTAGAATTTTATGATATTTTCTCATAAAAATGTAGAAACAGTGCCCCAGTGATTAAGAATTTTATGACATTGTCCCATAAAATGTATCAAGTGATCATCTAATTTCTGATCTTTCTGAGACATACTATTACATTTTTCATGTATATGGATCAATGTTTTTACCATTTTGGAGTTGATGGAATTTAGTCTAGAAGATTATACACCATCTCTAGAAATGTAAGGTGTGACTTCTTAAATTTAGTTTTTTTTCTTTAAAGTATTAATGAACCAATTCCATTTTTTACTTTTACCCCTGGTCTTAGTAATAAGAAAGACTATGGTAAGTCAAAAAGTAAGGGTCATACTTTACACAATTGCACTGCCAAAAACAGTACAACAAAGATCTGATGTAATGCATCTTACTGAACCAACAGTAACGCCAGCACAGTAAACAACAGTAACGCCAGCACAGTAAACAACAGTAACTCCAGTACAGTAACAGTAACTCCAGTACAATAATTAACAGTAACTCCAGTAGAGTAACCAACAGTAACTCCAGTAGAGTAACCAACAGTAACTCCAGTAGAGTAACCAACAGTAACTCCAGTACAGTAACAGTAACTCCAGTACAATAATTAACAGTAACTCCAGTAGAGTAACCAACAGTAACTCCAGTAGAGTAACCAACAGTAACTCCAGTAGAGTAACCAACAGTAACCAACAGTAACTCCAGTACAGTAACAGTAACTCCAGTACAGTAACTAACTCCAGTACAGTAAATAACAGTAACTCCAGTACAGTAACTAACAGTAACTCCAGTACAGTAACAAACAGCAACACCACAACAGATTCAGCTGAAGCTTTTAGAGTACACAGATCCTCTGCATGAAGCTAACAAGTTGTAAATGTTGGAGACAGATGCAAGCACAATACCGTGTGTGCAAAAATAGAGAGCAAAAAACACATCATTCCTCTTCAGCTAACTTAAGGGGGCATTTCATAAATAGATATGTGCAAAACTTTTAATCAGCATTGCTTGGATGTATTTGACACAAACACAGATGCATCGAAGAAGGAAAGTGTGTGTGTATTTGCCTGAAACTTAAAGCAAGGTGTCGTGAAACAATTAATAGTCCTTGTAACTCTCAGTATGATGTTCATAAAGTAAGTTGCAATAAAAATAAATATTTTGAAAGATAAGCCTATTAAGGCTTGTATTTACCAGGCTGTGGATTGTAATTCATCAATGAGACTAAGCAGAAATTCCTTAAGATTCCAAGAGCAGGATAAGTTATTTCTTACACTTATTTCATTTAATTGCACTTCTGGAACACTTCTAATTGTGCTATTACAGTTAATCCATTACATTTTGCACTGTTATAAAGGTTTTTTTTACTGTGACACTGCATTTATGTATTGTTTTATACTGTTTTAACTGTATTTTTCATTGCTAGATACGGTTTCATGACTAATTGCATGTTTACTGAATTACTTGACTGTAAACTGCTTTTTCATACTGAGAGTTGTATTTTCTGTTTGTGAGTGCTCTATCCATGCTTTTCTGTGCATTTTTGATTTTTTTAGGTTTCTGTGTTCTAGTCAGGTATCATATAACTGATTTATTTGCAGTTAAAAGCATTTTCTAGAGTCTCCTTGCTTCTTTATCTGTTTAAAACTTTCATTTAGTGGCTACAGCTAGTAGCTGTAATAGTTTCCCACCCCTCCCCCCTATTGTTGTCTTGTTCTTACACTTGGTGGCTTTGCAGTTGCCCGCCCATACTGTATATTTGATCTGGGACACTCCTCCCAGTCTAGTGTCATTAGTTCATTCTACCTGATGGAGAGAGAACTTTTCTGAAGGCCAACCCATTTAGATTCGTAACCCTGAATTAACTTCTGTTCCAGCTTTCTCCTTTTCCACTTTACTAAAAACAAAAATTCTATGCTTGTTTCCCCCCTTTCCTGTAATGAGTCTAGTCCAGATATAGACTGCTGTATCCAGGACTTTTTGTAAGCTTCTGAGCCCCCACGCCTTTGTGTTAGAGGGAAGCCTTCTAGCTTATCAGTGGGAGTGGAAAGCACTATTTATTTATTGACATTTGTTAACCGGGTTTGTTCAACTGGGCTTGTGGCCCATTTTCAGTGGAGACCTGAGGAAAAAAGCTCCATTAGTACATTTTTAAATAAGTACAATTTTAAACAATATTGATATTATAGCAGTTATAGCAAAAAGATTCACATATGTTGGGTTACATGCATAAAGTTAGTTGCATTAAAAAAAAGCTTCGTAACATAATTTTACATTGATATAGTTCAACAGGTCAACAATAAAAAAAATTGTTTGTATAAAATTATGCAAATGCATAGTAGACACATTGGAGAGAGGTACTAAGTATGGTCCTACAGAGGGTACATAAAGGGAATGAAGACTAGGTGGGGTCGTGGCAAGGCAGGTCCTGGAATTGAGAAAATAAGCTTTTAGTTCATTTTTAAAGTGTGAAGTGTGGGAGACTGAAAGTAAGTCAAGAGGAAGTTTGTTCCAAGCATGGGCAAGTGAGTGTTTGTACAGTAGTTTGCCTACTGACCTTTTTGGGTGGTAGACATCAAGTAATTGTTGGTTAGAAGTATGGAGGGTCTGGGATGGGATGGAATGTAGATGGAGACTAAGGAAGACAGAGATGGACACGAGGAGGATTTATAAAGAATAGAGTGTAGCATATGAAATTGATAAGACAGCAGAAACTGAGGAAGTCCAAGCCATTGAAGACAGTTTAAAGAAATGCAGTGGTGTGGGTTGTATGGGGAGTTAGTAATGAATCTGACTATTTTATGGTAAGTCTGTTGGAGTTTGTTTAGAGTGGAGGCCTGGATATTGGTAAGAACTGGGGTGGCGTACAAGAGGGAAGGGAGGAGAAGTGCCTGGCCCAGGGTAAGTCTAGATTCAGGGGTTAGGAATTTTTTGTTCCGATATATCAGACTTAGTTTCTGGTTTGTTTGTTTTATACACTGGAGTATGTGTAGGTTGAAGTTTAGTTCATCATCGATAATGACCCCTAGGAGTTTTGTGTGGGTGTCAGGTTGGATAGTTGTATTGTTAGAAGATTTAATAAAAAAAAGGAGGAGGCCTTGTGATGAGAAAGAGAACAGGGAAGGAAAAGTAGGCGTTTGGTCTTTTTGGGATTTAGGATCAGTAGGTTGTGAGAGAGCCATTGTTCAGTGGATAGTAGGGCTTGTTGGGTCAGGGAGTGTAGCTCAGGAATATTATTTGAGATGGATATACGTGTAGAGTCGTTGGCATACTGAATAAGGGAGGATTTTTCGCATGAGGTGCAAAGATCATTGGTGAAGATGTTAAACAAAAGGGGTCCCAAGATGGAGCCTTGGGGAACACCAGTGGAGATGGGAAGGAAAGGTGAGGTGGATGAGAGCCATTTGACAGATTGTTCCCTGTCAGATAGGTAACTATTAAACCAGGCAAGTGCAGAGGGGGATAGGTCGAGATTTGCGAGTTTAGACAGTAGTAGAGTCTGACAGACAGTATCAAAGACTTTGGAGAGATCTAGGAAGAGACAGGAAATGAGTTTATTGTTCTCTAGGGCATCTGCAATGATATGAGTGAAGGAGAGGAGGGCAGTGGTGGTGCTGTGGTAAGGACAAAATCCATGTTGGGTAGGGGTAAGTAAGTGGTGCGTGAGGAGGTGATTGAGAAGCTGCGAGTGAATACATTTTTCTAACATCTTGGAGAGGGGGGAAAGAATGGCAATGGGTCGGTAGTTTGAGGAGTCCATGGAGTTTCCACCTTTATGAAGAGGGATAGTAAAGAAAGATCTCCAAAGGGTGGGGACAGTTGATTCCAGAATAGATTGATTAATTAGTATAGATACAGGATAGGCAATTGAGTCAGCAGCAAGTTTGAGGAATGTAGGAGATAGATTGTCAGTGAAAGGAGAGCAAGGTTTTAGCTCGAGTAGTAGAGATTTGATGTAAGTAGTGGGAAGTGGCTCAAATGAAAACAAAGTTGTGTTAGTGGGACTTGGAGGGGTGGGTGTCGAAGTAGAGTCTGGCTTAGAGGTTACCGGATTTTGGATGGAAGAGATAAAGTGTTTATTCAGGAGGGTAGCTGTTTCCTGAGAGGAAGAGTTAGGGTATGGGGAAGGATTAGAGGGTTTTCCAGGATAGAGGATGTTGTTGAGAGGTGACCAAACTTTTCGAGGATTGGATTTGTTGTTAAGCTGAGCAGAGCTATATTATAACTTTTTGTCATTAGTTGTATGTTTTTTTTGCAAGGTTCCTCAGTTGCCTGTATTTTTGAAGAAGAGGTGGTTGTTTAGTTTTCGTCCAAGTTTTTCCAAGCACCATCTCTGTTTCATAAGGGACCTAGTCACTAGGTTACCTATCTACCACATAAGGAGTGGTTTCTGGCCTAGAAATTGTAGTTATTGGTCATTTGAGCAGTTTGTCCATCTCTCTCAACTTTCTGATTTAAAAGCTGCATTTGCACTTGTTTCCCCCATTTCTTGTAACTAGTCAAGTCCAAATACAGATTTGCTGTATCCAGGACTGTTTGTAAGCTCCTGAGCCCCTCCAAGGCTTTCTGTGCTGGAGGGAAGCCTTCTAGCTTATCAGTGGGAGTGGTAAGCACTAGGTAGCCTATCTACCACAAGAGGAGTGGTTTCTGGCCCAGATTTGTGGTTTATTGGCCTTTTGGGCAGTTTCTTACATCTCTTTCAACTTTCTGGCTTAAAAGCCTGTGTTTGCGTTTGTTTTTCCCCTTTCCTGTAACTAGTCTAGCCCAGATACAGATTTGCTGTGTCCAAGACTGTAAGCTTTTGAGCCCCCCAAGCCTTTCTGTGTTGGAGGGAAGCCTTCTAGCTTATCAGTGGGAGTGGTAAGGACTAGGCAGCCTATCTACCACAAAAGGAGTGGTTCCTGGCCCAGAAATTGTAGTTTATTGGCCATTTGGACAGTTAACTTTCCGGGTTAAAAGCCCATGTTTGTTCTCATTTCCCACCTTTCCTGTAACTAGTTCTTGTCCAGATACAGACTTGCTGTATATCCAGGACTGTCGGTAAACTTGTGAGTGGTGCCAGAGCCTGCTCTTCAATTTTTCCCTTAGATCTACTAGTTCTCTCCTCTCCTGGACTTATACTAGATTATTAGTCTAGCACTTAACTAGACTTCTTGTAGCAATTATTGTAGTACACAAGTGCTACCAGCACTAAATGTTCTATAAGGAAACAGATCCAGTACTTATTATCAATGTCCACCCCCACCAGGCATGTCTAAAGGTCATGTCCCTGTGCTTTCTCCTATTAACCTGGTGAAGTCGGCCATACTGAGGCAATGTAGCCACTGCCTCATGTACACTGACAACCCTCTCCTCTTACATTCCAACACTCAAGATTTCCAAGAGATGCACTTATATATCCAAATTGGAAGCCACGCACTCTCCAGCCAAGACCCGAATAACTGGTCAAGAGGAGAAGTCAACACTTGCACCACACCACATGGAACACATAGCCCTCCAGAACACACACCAGCACTGCCTTCACATAAAAACACAAACCACACACCCACCTTCGTGGAGGCTCTCAATAAAAATCTACCCAAGCAGCAGAGACCTCCAAGGCAGAAATGCACTCAACCATCACAATACAAAACTAATCATAAGACACACAACTCTCCTAAACAGTGTGCCTCTCAACCAAAGCCCCTAAGGCAAAACAGCATGACCAACACACTAGTCATAGGTGACTCGATAGTGAGCCACACTGATGTCCCACTCATTAGCTTGAATAAGGAGAAAGTAACAGTCAGCTGCCTGTCAGGTGCCAGGATCCGACACATAACGCATGCACTCAGGTCGCTCAACAAGAGGTACAAATATGACTCTGTCACTGTACATGTGGGTGTGAATGACCTGAGAAGTACCTCCCTGGACTACATGAAAAGAGACATGGAGGAGCTCTTAGATTATGTGGCCCAGATGGGCATGACCCTAGCCCTGAGCAGCATCCTACCATCACCCAGAATGATACCACATACCAGTAGAACATGACTGATTTTAACAATTGGCTAAGCTTCTGGTGTCATTCTAAGGGGATCCAGTATCTGTCTGCCTGGGATGACATGATCGACAAACCACGATGCTTTGCCAGAGATGGCCCGCACCAGTCACCCTTGGGATTCCGGATACTGGCTATGGCTCTTGCCACCCCTATAGTGCCTTTTTTAGGCAAGATTCAAATGACAAATTCACTGCCATAACAGGTACAAGCAAGCAAAATCTGACGGAAATGCTACTTAATGCTAGAAGTCTAAACCTCAAAATGCACTCACTTGAGGCACTCCTTAAAATGGAGAACATCGACATCTGTGCAGTGACAGAGACCTGGTTCAAGGCTCCAGAGAGCACTCCTGCATTACCAGGCTAAAATTCATACCACACCTTTTGGCCACCTAACCTGGACCGAAGCACTAAAGACAGAGACATGTCCATATTCATTAAGGATATCCACACCTCCAGGCTAGTTGCTCAGCATAATGCATCCGAGATTATCCAAGTGCAACTCTGGGCAAGACCACAATCCAAATTGTAGCTTGCTACAGATCCCCCACCATGCCCCAGGATTCCCACTCCTCATTTCTTGATACACTGGAAAATATTAGGGTACAACCTAACACCCTAATAATGGGCGATTTCAACTACCCCAACATTAACTGGAAAAACTACTCATGTACCAACTCTTGTGCTCAACGTTTTCTGGAATTCATAAATTCCAATGCCATGGATCAACTTATCCACACCCCCACCAGGGGCAGCAATATCCTAGACCAACATGGGCAACCAGTGTTCCAAACCAGAGGTCACTTCCTCTTTAGTCAGACGCGACTACAAGCAAATCACCCACACATCCACATCCCACTCCCACCAGGGAAACCATCGTAAAAAATTTCTCAAAAGCCAACTTCACGCTTATTAAGACAGAAGTGGAAAACTTCACGACACCCATGCTGACGGACAATAGAGGTACGACTGCTGAATCCTATACAACTGCAGTTTATGAGCACTTACACGAGTGCATGGATTGTGCAATCCCTAACAGAACCAAGATGCTATCCTCCAAAAAAAGGAAGCCAATCTGGTGGTCCCCTGCCATAAACAAACTCAACAACAGAAGGAAGAAACAGTTGCAAAAAAAGAATAAAATCCCATGACTGGAGGAACTCTGTGGTCAGCCTCAGTAAGAAGCTGAGATCCCTCTTAAAATCCTCCAAAGTTAGTTACGAAAACAAAATCACCAATGATTCTAATGACAACCACAAAGCATTCTATAGCTATGTCAAGAATCTCAATGGCAACACTCAGATCTGTTCTGAGTTACAGCACAATAGCACTAAATATACAGAACCAACTGATATTGCCAACATCCTGGCAGATAGGTTCAGTGCTAACTTTACCCCTCTCTCATCCCCTAAAGGGCCCATCTCTATACCGGAAGAATGCAAAGTTCCTGTAATCATGACTGCACAGGTAAAAAACATACTCTCCAAAGCCAAGAACACAGCATCCATGGGACCTAACAACGTCCCAGGCTGCGTTCTACATGAACTACAGTGTAAGGGTGGCCTAATGGTTAAGGTGTTTGCCTTATAAACACAAGGTGCAGGGTTTGATTCTCACAAGGGATAATTGGCTAGGCTTAAAATGGCTCGCAAGAGAAGTTAGCTTAGTACTAATCTATGAACCTATCTATGAACTGGTACCCCACCTAAGTATCATGTTCAACAATAGCCTCACCTCAGGCTTTTTGCCCACTGAATGGTGCACAGCAACGGTTATCCTACTCCACAAAGGGGGAGCCACCACGGACCACGGGAACTACCGCCCCATTAGCCTGACGAGCTTGGTCTGCAAGGCTATGGAACGTATCATCATGGGACTTATAAACAATGACATTGGACCCTACCCAGTTCGGGTTTGTAAAAGGCAGATCATGTCTCCTAAACTTGATAGACTTCTTTGAAGCTGTCACCAAAGCCGTAGATGAGGGTAAGGTGGTTCACACAGCCTATCTAGATCTCGCCAAGGCTTTCGACACCATCCCCTACTCTGGAATTATAGATAAACCCACTAAACTAGGTATAAATCCCTATGTCACAAGATGGGTTGCCAAATGGCTCACTGACAGAACCCACACAGTGAAAGTAGCAGACTCTAAATCCAACTTCAGATCAGTGACAAGTGGAGTACCACAGAGTTCAGTCCTAGGTCCTCTCCTGTTTGGTATCTACTTCTCTGAAGTACAGGCTAAAACAGAATGCCTTTGGCTAACAAAGTTCACAGATAACTACAAGCTAGGAGCCATAATCAAAACTCCTAACGATGTGGACATCCTACAAAAAGGCCTCACTGAGACAGATGCCTGGTGTCAAAGCCATGGCCTCAAGCTCAATGCCAAAAAGTGCATCGTCATCCCTTTTGGTAAGAACTCTGTACCCATGAACTACCACATAGGCGGTAGTCTATAAGAGACCTTGGGACACAGGTGGACAGTAGTCTCTCCTTTGATAATCACATCGCCACAGTAGTCAGGAAATCCTTCTACGTGGCACACCTCATCACAAAAGGTTTCTCATCCAGGAAAAAGGAGGTCATTGTTCCCCTCTACTCCCATCTACTCATCACTCATTAGACCCTTTATAGAGTACAACAGCCGTTTTGGTATGCACCTCACAAGACATCTACAACAACTGGAAAGGCCACAGAAATAACTCACAAAGAGGATTATTGGCCTCAAACAGATGCCCTACGCAGACCGTCTCAAAAAACTCCAGCTTTACTCTGTCGCATATCACCTACTCAGAGGCGATCTCTGCCTAACATACAAAGCTATGTCAAACCCAGAGCTGTTGGACATGCTCCACTTAAAGAAATCCCAATCCCTCTGAGATACACGCTCTAAGGATCTAAACCTTGTCACCACAATAAACAGAACATGCTGGAAGGATAGTTTCCTGTCCCAGAGACTTCCCATACTCTGGAACAAAATACTTATCTATATCAAACAAAGCTCCTCATTAGCACTCTTCAAGAAAAATCTTGATGATTGGATGTGAGATAGGAAATTCACCCCAGGGATCGCTTCTGTGGCTCTGCTTGACAGGGGCCCAGGAAAATAATTTTCTTGGGTGGCAAAAGCCAGGGTACCATTTGGCTAGGCTTATATAGGCCCTAGGGCCAATAGCCTAGTACCTACTTATGAACCTATGAAGAAGTGTGAAGGACATAATTGTACATGGTCGTTTTGTGACACCTGTAGAGTCACGGGTTATTCAACCCTCCAATTTAGGGTTAATACCTTGGGGGACAGTGTTCAGTTTGTAGCCATACTGTGCAAACTTTCTCTTATATTATAATATCCCTTTTGGATCTACTGAAACATTTAATTGTAATACAGAAGGGGTTGTACATATTTTAAAATGTGATTGCAATTTATTTTATATGGGTGAAACACAGAACTTTTAGGATAAGGTTATAAGAACATCTGAGGGATATTAAGAATAAAAAAGCAGGAAGCCCCTTGGGAGTACATCTTGATTCATATCATGGTGGGGATGGTGGCTGTCTAAGGGGTAATATTTTACAGAAAGTTAAAATTAGCCCTGGTATGATTTTGAAAAATCAATCACTTTATAAGGAAGCAATTTTTTATTCTTAAATTTGGAACATTGGTTCCGAAGGGGCTTAATAGTGATCTTAATTCGAAATTGTTATTATAGTTTTATTAAATTATTGTTTAATTGTGTTAATTGATGTTTATATGCGTTAGGTATTTAAATGCATTTTAGTGTGTGAATTTACTAACTCTGGAAAGACAGTGTCCGAGGTGCTATAGATTTGTTATTTTAATAACTTCTTTTTGATTTGTGTGGATTTCCTGGCATTTTTTTTTTTTTAAATTTTATTTGAAGGGATTTGTTAAGCCGCGGTGGTGCAGCGGTTAGCATTGTCTCCTCACAACAAGAGGTTCTCCTGTTCGATTCTCAGCTGGAGCGCCTTCTGTGTGGAGTCTGAATGTCCTCCCCACGGTCAAGAAATGCCACGAAAATTGAACAAAACGACCACTGGCACTTCAACCCAAAAGAACACAGGTTTAATAAGGTTAAGTGCTTTTCGTCTCTATAATAGCAGACTTCCTCAGACAATTCAACAAAGTAAACACTCTATTTTAAATACATGTCAGCTGATGCCTTAAAAAATCAATCAACCAATCACATATAGACCCAAGATGTCACTAGATACAAAGTACAAAATGTGACATTAAAGACATGCAGGTAGGTGTGTGCGTGAATGGGTGTGCCTTCTTTGAAGCTTGGGTGTCGGGCTGGCAACTCGGCACCGTAAAAATCCACTGCCAATCATTAGCGGACTGGAGTTCTGCTGTGGCAACCCCTAACCAAGAAAAGCCAAAAGACAATTATTATACTTCCTGGAATCCCTTTTACCATTGCTAGACGGTGGCCTAGCTGGTTTTCTGATAAAAGTGGTTTTGGTAGGGTAATTCCTCTGGAACCTGGGGACAGGAGAAACAAAGGTATGTTTTAGATCCTGGAGCTACTTGACTTTTTCTTGAACAGATTTAAATAGTTCTGGAACAGAGTTACCAAACAAGGCTTTGTTGTCCAGAGTGGCATCCATAATCTTGGCTTTAAGATCATCAGACAAGGGTTGAAGCCTGAGCCATGAATACCTCCCTCAGGACAGACTCAGATGCAGCTGCATTGGCTGAGGCCTCCACGGCATCAAAACTGCAATTGATACAGTGCCTTGTAACCTGGGCAGAAGAATTGATACTGGAGGAGAGCTTAACCTTGGTGGGAGAGTCAGGGAGCTCAAAAAGGATCTTTCCTGCATTTGATAAGAGTGTTATGGAATATGCGGCCATATGAGTTTCATAATTAATTGCCCTGAAGGCCAAAGTAGCAGAGGTGTATACTATTTTCCATAATCTCTCCATGACTTTGCTTTCCTTATATGAGGGAAGCAAGGAGGTAGAAGGCAATAATTTGGATGCCTTGTCTGCAGAAATTGATATGGTAGCTGGATCTGCAGAGGGGGCCTTGAAGAGGAATTTGGAGTCCTCTTGCACCTTATAAAATCTATCTGGGCACTTGGGAGCTGGAGGCTGGGAGTCTGGGCATTTAGAAGCATCTGTAAATGCATCTAATAAAGCTGGATGGACAGGGGGAATGGGAGATGGAGAGGGAGAGTCCATTTGAAGAAAGTCATAGTACCTCTTTTATATGTTAGACACTTGGCAACAGTCCCATTTGAAGAATTCTTTCATCTTCAGAATGGTTTCCCCAAAGGAAATATCCTCCCCAGGGGAATCTGTATGATTAGACTCCTCTTCTGGTGAAGCGTAATCCAAAGGGGAAGAGATTTGAGTTAAATACGTCAGGGGATTCATCTCCTAACGATTCCTCATCATGTGAGGAAATATCCTCAGAGGCTCTCTAAGGGAGTGGATGGAGAAAGGCAGGAGAAGAGAAAAAAAGAGCCAACATCTGTCAAAGCCATAAAGGCATTGAATAGGCCTTGGGAGAATGCCTGCCAATCCAGTGCTTGATCCTGGGGAACTGAAGAAACATGTTTAGTTTTGACTTTTTTCTTTTTAGGAGCTTCCATGTGGTGGAAGTTAGATGGGCCAGATGTCAGCCTACATTCCATGAAGTCCATGGGCACATTCTCCCGCACAATGATTTGGGCCTTCAGTAATTAGAAGCCATGGTTCCCCCTCTATGCCCGAACTGGATGCCTGCTATCCACTCAAGAACATGCCGTTAGGATCCTTCACAGCTTCCACATTGATACTCACGAAAGGGACGTCTACCAAATCTGGGACAGCCTCTGGGCCCACATCGGCCTCAAGAGGGAGGCCTGGAACAAAAGGAGCAGCAGCAAGAAGATCAGGCCATGACTTCTTGGTCTTTTTTGGTTGCGGCTTATCTGAAGGGCCCAACGCCACATTCATATCTCACGCTAGGCACTTAAGGTGCTAATTCTCAAGACATAATTTCAGGGATGTTAAATGGCTGTGAAGGGTTTTGGGTACAAAGGCCTTACAGATGGCACAGGTGGTATGGTCGTGTTTTGGGCCTAAGGAAAACAAGCAGAGATTGTGGGAATCCTTATGTGGAATCTGCCTTCCACACTGACACTTGCCCTTCCTAGCTGGCGGCAGAAAAGTTCTGAAGTTGGTACATGCGGACGTCTGCTTTATAGCTGATGTCTCTTTATGGCTGATGTATGCTAGCTGATGTGCAGCATTGCATGTACCTCACAGTGGCATTACACTTTTGTATACTGGCCAAACATCAGAGTCAGCCAGGGGTGGACTCCCACATGTTATAAATACTGCAGCACATCATTCCTATCTTTGCACTTCATCAGAATACTTTCCACAGCTGACATACTGTTTTTATTAGATCACTGTGTATAGTTGAAGACATGACTAGCCAAGGAGGAAAGGGGTGGGGGGGGGGGGTGGAGCCACAGTATAAGGTAGCCAGCAAAAAGACAGCAAATTCTAATGAAGAAACGGAATTAGCAGAAGGAGTCAAAAGGGTAAACAAAGAAAGGGAGTTAGGAGAAGGAGTCAAAAGCATAATGCCACAGGAGGTTACTAGGCTATTGACCGCAGGGCCTTTACAAGCCTAGCCATGTTCTCATATAGACCAAGATATATAGTCTATATTTGCATTGTGAATCTAAGATCAGCACTGGCTGCCCCTGTTCAAGAGGGAAATAGGTGAAACCCATAGGGTAAATTTACTGTTTCCCAACCAATTGTCCAAGTAACTCTTAAATGGGGTCATTGAGGAGCTCTGTTTTATGTGAAGTAGGAGTCTGCTCCAGAGGAGTGCCAACCTTTGGGAGACATATATGTCTTTCCAGCTTGTCCTGTTAATGTTGCAGGTTAGGTTAAGGTCCCTACAGTGAGTGACTCTTGTCCCATTTGATTTGCAGATGTGCAGCATTTCCATTAAGGCAGGCCTGAGACTGCCCTGTAGGCCAGGGAGAAATCATCTCTAAGCAGTCCATATGATGCAGAGTACAGTAAGAGGGCCTTCAGTCTTGTCATGTAGGTCATGTGCTGCAGGTCCTGAATATTCCTGGTGAGAAACCTCTGAGGTCTCTCCCGCTGCTGCAGGTGTCTGGTGAGGTACATACAGAAGGGAACATTGTACTCTACTACTGGTCTGATGATGGATAAGTCCAGGGGAGTTATAACCTCCTTAGCTTTGTTGCGTATTTATGAAAAGTGCAAAGCAGAAGGCCTTCCATACCACTATGGACACATGATGATCAAAATTAAGGTTGCTATCAGCCTGCATTCCTAAATCTCTACCACTGGGTTTGAACTTATGGGGTTATTATTAATATTGCAATTTGCAGGGACTTCTTTGCTGAAGGGGGATAATAATGCATTTTTTGCATTAATTTTAAGTCCGTGGCATTGGCACCAATAAATTATCTGTATAAGCCCATTTTGTAGTATGCTGACATCATTAGGGGACTCAATGATTGTAACCAGTTTGCAGTCATGAGGAAACTTGGTAAGAAGTCAACCAGGTTTAACAGGTATGAGCTTCCCTTAATGAAGCCAAACTGAATCAGATCAAGAGTTTGAAGGTCTCCTACATCCTTGTTGATAAGGTCCATGATGACTCTCTCGGTGGCCTTACAGATGAGGCTGGTTAGGCTTATGGGTTTATAGTTCCCAAGGTCAGTTGAGGGCCTCCTTTGTTCAAGGGGATTACGGTTGCTGTTTTTTCTGCTGGGACAAAGCCAGTACTTGGACTGTGGTTGAAGACAATGCCCAGTGGTTCCACTAACTCCTGTTTTAGACTGTTTAGTAAGCAGCCTGGGATGTTATCTGGTCCCATACAGGCTATGTTTTTGGACTTGGAGAGTGCGGTTATGACCTGCTCTTTGGAGATACTAGGTAGAGGACTGGTGACAGGTATGCTTTGGGATATGATTGGTGGGGATGGGGGGGTGAAGTTTTTGCCAAACCTGTCTGCTAGCAGGTTGGCGATATCCTCAAGTTCAGTATGAGTGGTACCATTCACTGCTAATTCAACACAAAGCTGGGCTTTCCCTTTAAGATTTCGGGTATACTTAAAAATGCATTGCGATTATCCTTAGCTAGGGATGCTAATTTACTTGTCTAATTATCTTTAGAGGACTTTAAAAGATGTTTAATTTACTTGTTCAAGCAGTGGCGGGTGCTCTTCTGCTGATACCGTTTCCTCTTGTTCTTTGACAGCAGTTTTTTTCTCTTGTTGTATAACCTATTTACACTAGATGTCCACTTTGTTGGCTTATTTTTTTTTTTTGTGAAAACCTTGTTTTGATCCAAGAAAAATATGTGCACCAAAGCCAAGAAAAGACAAACCAAAAACAGACAAAGGTTACTGATGGTCAATAAAAGTTGGAGTTAAACTTTAGCGTACACAAAACTTTATTCCACGTTTTCGTCACAAATGACTTCTTCAGAATACAAAATATCACTTAAAATCTCTCATTCCTATATATAAGCTAACCAATTAGTCAATTAGAATAAAAAACAATAAAATAATTAAGTAATTAATCAATTAAATCTACACTACATTATTTTTTAAAAAATATATACGTATATATGCATTTAACAAAAAAAAAATTTATTTAAAATACATTATACAAATAGATAAGTTAAACAAAATAAAATACAAGAATTAAATCAATCCTTTCTAACTTCCAATTTTCTATATTTCAAGAAAAACGTTATATTAATACTTTCATTCAGTCCTGGCTTTTTTCGGCTTCCAACTTCACCTGCCATAATGTTTCCCTCTGTTCTAAGTAATTCTTATAATCACCGCACCTCAAGCCACCACCAACCACCTCCAATATAGAGAATAAACATGTTTGCACTTTTTACATTCTGCAGAATGTTTATACAAGGCACTTTTTTCATCTTTAACCCTAATATAGTAGATATGTTCTCTCATACGTTCCAACAAATGGCGTATGGTCATCACTGCATAAAATGCATCATACCCACTACATAAACTGATAGCAATACCTGTACATCCTGTTCATTACCTCCTGTAATTGTAGTTATTTTTTTACCCTAGTTTTTGGTAACTGTTAGCTAGGTCTAATGCCAGCCTGGACTACCAGCAGTCAATACTCTACTACTTTGCTCCCCATAATTTTTTACTACAACCAAGGCTTTAGTTTCTCCCACTTTGCCCATTATCTTTTCACTCTGTTCGATCTTTTCTCTCGCCGTGGTATCTCTGCTGCTATTACATTGTTTTCCCACTAGATGGTAGCACTTGCCCACTACTTAGCTTGCCGTATTCCCAATTAGCATCAAAGTGCTTCCCCTAACTACTTACCTGTTACCTCCACACTCTACACATCCCAATCTCACTGTCTTGCTCTCCTTTCCTACTCTCCTTCCAACAACATACTGTCCCTTACCTCCAGCTTACTTACCTGGAACTTTCATTCCACTTTCACCGATTGTCTCTCTCATTGCCCCTCATCTCTCTTGTCCTTGGTCAGACCCTTGGAGCCCTAGTACCTCTCAGGCTGCTATACGAGTGATATCCATATATGCTACTAGGTCTCTCTTTCCCCTGACTTCCCTGGTTAATCCGTCTTTCATAGGGCGGTTCTCTCCCAATACTTTTTACCCCTCTCAATAGCAAACAACTCTGACTGCCATCTCATATTTCCCTAGTGCCTACCTTTCCGTTCTCCACCTTCACGCACCTTTCTTACCCCACCCCCACCACATGCCATATCCGCTCCTAACTATCATATACACCCTATTCCCCTAGGCGCCATCTTTATTCCCTCATTCCTGCTTTAGGCTGCTGCATGTCCCAGGCAAGCCCGCTCACCGTAAGTGTTCTGACGATGTCTGTCTGTCTCAGATATAACAAATGTATGTGTACCTTTTTTGCTGCTGCTTAGAATCAAAAACTGTTTGCATCGCAATGTTTGTATAAGAATATATGCATTGTCTATGGTCCATTCTCCATTCTGTTGTATTAGCGACTTGCTTGGTCTCAACCATGAAGGTGTTTCTAACTTACAGTGTTGTATACTGAGGTTTTCTTTATTAGCGGCTACCTTACAGTAGTAAGGTGTACCTCTATGTCATATACTGCAACTCTTACTAGTTTTGTGCTTTCTTATGAGTTAAATAGTTATTGTCAGCTGGTTTACCTCCAGACCTGTATTAGCACAGTCAATGCTAATCAATTCTTAGCATACCTTATTTTTAGGATTTAAATAGTTGTTATCCGCTGGTTTACCTCCAAACCTGTATTAGCACAGTTAATGCTAATCATTTCTCTAGCGGACTTTATTTTTAGGGTTGAAATAGTTATATTCTGCTGGTTTACCTCCGTACCTGTATTAGCATAGTCAAAGCTAATCATTTCGTTTGCTGAACTTAGTTTTAGCCATTCGCGCCTTTTTCCGGTCTCAGGAGCGCAGTTAGGGAAAAGCATTTTCAGTCACCCCTTAGACTTTTTAGACTGCAAAAGTAAACTAAACCACTACTTGCTATTCCATTGTTTCTTTAATATAAGTGTTTTGGTGTATTTTTGTGTGTTAGATAGTTCCTACCACAGCGTTCTTTCGACCTCTGTACTGTGGAACGAGTAACACACCTTTTTCCTACCCCTTAGAGATTACTTGCTCCTAATCTTAAGACCAATACCTGCAGTGCCAACACTGTATTAGTGTTGTTAAGATGTTACTAGCTAATCATACTTAAATGTTAAAATCTGCTTTTATTACATTAGTGTAGCTAGTGACTGTTGGATGCTCATAGTGTTTTTTTGCTGTTGTTCTTTCACCGTTCGTTTAAATCTGCATGGATTGTCTTTGTTAACTGAGTGTTTGTAATAATTGTTGTATGTTAACAACAGAATAATTACATATCTTATCCCATAATATTTTGCACCATCTCTATCTCCCTCAGCTTTTTTTCCAACTTGTCAGTGGTTTTCTCCCCAGCAATCCTGACCTGCTGGCTACTTACAACCAAGGAAAATAGAATTTTAAAAAACAGGGAAGAACCTAAACCACCTACTGTGCTGTGCTGCTTAAGGAAACAAGATAAGCATAGCAATGTATGTACATCCTGTTCATTACCTCCTGTAATTGTAGTTATTTTTTTTACCCTAGTTTATGGTAAATGTTAGCTAGGTCTAACTCCAGTCTGGACGACCAGCAGCCATACTCTACTACTTTGCTCCCCATCATTTTTTCACTACAACCAAGGCTTTAGTTTCTCTCACTTTGCCCATTATCTTTTCACTCCGTTCTATCTTTTCTCTCGTTGTGGTATCTCTGTTGCTATTATAGTGTTTTCCCACTAGATGGCAGCACTTGCCCACTACGTAGTGTGCCGTATTCTCAATTAGCATCAAAGTGCTTCCCCTAACTATTTACCTGTTACCTCCACACTCCACAAATCCCAATCTCACGGTCTTCTTCTCCTTTCCTACTCACCCTCCAACAACATACTGTCCCTTACCTCCAGCTTACTTACGTGGAACTTTCATTTCACTTTCACTGATTGTCTCTCTCATTGCCCTTCATCTCTCTTGTCCTTGGTTCAACCTGCTCCATTCGCCCTGCGGGCTCACTCCTCTCCCCTACCCTATCCCCATTTTGCACCCACCCCCAGTAGCCCTAAACTTGTACTCCTAAACCACACCCCTTCCAACTCTCAACCAATCATATCTTCCTCATCAATTAAGTCACTTAACTAAACCTAATTACCCCTCTCTAACTAGATCTATCTTAACTCCTCTCCTTACACTCCATCCCTTTAGTTCAAGCCACTTAAGATGCAAACACTACCTTTCTCACTAAATATTAAACTACTACTTATTGTCACTGTTTTACCTTGTTTAACTGCATCCTACCTGCTAACCTTCTTTGAATACTATGAAAACTTCCATTTCTACTACCCCAATAAGCAAAGAAGTATAATACCACCAACAATATCCCAGCGCCATATAAATATTACATCACTACCTACTTACATACTTCCAAAGATTAACCCATATTAAATATGCCAGTCTAAAACCTAGGAAACCTTTAAACCAACTAAATAACCTGCACACCCCCGTCATAAACCTCAACTATTAACTGATTGGGAGATTCATCCCAACCCTGGCCCAACACACTCTGCTAATATTGAACTCCAAAGCCCTAACCCCTCTACTTGTATTACCCCACTCGGACTCCCTAACTCACTTTCCATAGCTGACCTTAACATACGTAGCATAAATAAAGTACAGTTGAGTACACTTACCATAAATGTAGATGTTCGAGTGTATTCACTGTTGCAGTCATTACATTTGGGTAATTTGCTGGCAGGATGCCCTCAGTCGGCCTGAATATCAAAGTCCTGGGTCCTGCATTGGTTGCTGTCTCCTCTTCCATGCAGTCAGGTCATCAGGGGTATAAAACATGCAGCCAACGCCATTTTCTTCAGTTTTTCTTGCCCCAGATGTCAGGTGCCCCCCAAATGAGGAGCAAAAAAAAAAAAAAAAAATTATATATGTATATATATATATATATATATATATATATATATATATATATATATATAAACAAACAACAATATATAAATAAAAGCACTTTTAGCAACGTAAACTTTACCATCATCTAAAAGCAAATACACCACAAAGGCTTTAGAATCTAGTGAAGGAAAGAGAAGTTCAAAAAAGGGGGATGGCGGGTGGGTAACCCAGACTGCAACAGTGAATACACTCTAACATCTACATTTATGGTAAGTGTACACAACTGTACTATGTTCTTCATGTTTCACTGTTGCAGTCATTACATTTGGGTAGAATCCGAAAGCTATGGATGGGAGGATGGGGCTAAATAGCATTAGGAGCGGCTATAATGCCCTGCAGAACTGCAGTGGCAAAGCCTGCTCTGGGCTTAGAGAAGAGAGGCAAATGATAATGCTTTGTAAAAGTATGAACACAGCTACAAGTAGCAGCTTCTAAAATATCTTTGGTTGGAACTCCTCTGAGAAAAGCTGCTGAGGTAGAGGCAGCCCTGGTGGAATGTGACCCGATTCCCTTGGGCACTGATTTACCATGATGCAAGTAGCAGAAATGAATGCAGTGGCTTATCCAGTTAGAAATAGTCTGCTTTGATATAGCCTTCCCCCTCTGATCCTGCAGCAAATGCCACCAGTAGTTGCTCAGACTTTCTTAGAGATTTGGTCCCGTTTAAGTAGAATCTTAGTTGTCTGTGTACGTCCAAGGAATGCAAAATCCGCTCCCCCCTGTTCTGCGGATTTGGGTAAAATGTTGGCAGGTGAATAGTTTGGTTAAGAGCCATGCTGGATACTACCTTAGGCATAAAGGAAGGATTGGTCCTGAGGGACACCCTGTCCGGGTAAAATGTAATAAAAGGCTCCGCAGCCATGAGGGCCTGTAGTTCTGAAACCCTTCTTGCTGAAGTGATTGCCAAAAGGAAAACTGTTTTCCAAGATAAAAACTTTATATCCACAGTAGCTGCTGGTTCAAAAGGAGGCAGGGTGAGTTTTTCCAGCACAAAATTGAGGTCCCATGCAGGAGTTGGTGATCTTCTGGGAGACCTTAACTTTTTGGCCCCTCTAAGATACTGTTTTAGCAGAAGATGAGAAAAGTTGGGATGCTCCGTGTTGTAATAAGCCGAGATGGCAGAGGCATGGATTTTTATTGAAGAAAAAGATAGGCCTTTGTCAAGCATCTCAGTCAAGTATTGTAAAATCTGAGGAATATTTGGCTTTGCTGTGTCCGTTCCTTGTGCTTGGTTCCAAGCACAGAATCTCTTCCATTTATCAGCATAAGATTTTCTAGTACTAGGCCTTCTGGCTTCCAAAATGACATCCATCACAGATTTACTGAGAGGTGTTGTTTGAATAATTACATGATCAGCCATGCTGCCAGGTTCAGAGTTTGGAGCGGAGTGTGCAGAATTTGATTGGCCTGCTGAGACAGTAGATGCAGTATTTGAGGCAAGTACCAAGGAGGGAGTTGAGACATATTCCTTAGAATTGGGGACCAGTGCTGGCGAGGCCAGTCCGGGGCAATTAGGATCATTTTTGGTTTTTCCTGTCTGACCTTTAGTAAGACCTTGGGGAGAAGAGGCAGAGGGGGAAAGGCATAGACTGGGTAAGTTTTTCCAACTGAAGGAGAGGGCATCCACTTTCCATGCTTGTCTGTGATAAGTCCTTGTGCAGAATTTGTCCAGTTGATAATTTTGGGGAGAGGCAAAGAGATCTATGTCTGGGCTCCCCCATTTCTCTGTTATCGTGCTGAAAACTCATGGATGCAGTTTCCACTCATGAGGGTCCATAAGATTTCTGCTTAGGTCGTCTGCCAGAGTATTTTGTTTTCCTGGCAGGAATTGAGCTTGAAAATGTACTTGGTATGTTAAGGCTGTGTTCCACAATGCCATGGCTAGTCTGCAAAGGGG
Source organism: Protopterus annectens (assembly GCF_019279795.1). NCBI lineage: Eukaryota > Metazoa > Chordata > Ceratodontiformes > Protopteridae > Protopterus > Protopterus annectens. The sequence goes on along the minus strand of NC_056743.1, from coordinate 428,435,877 downwards.
GTAGGAATGTGTACCCCCTTGCTTGTTTATGTACCACATAACAGTGGTGTTGTCTGTCTTTATCAGTAGTTGTTCTGGATGAAGTAAGTCCTTGAAGGCTGTCAAGGCATTCTGAACAGCTAGCATCTCTTTTTGGTTGATATGCAGATGCATTTGTTTTGGGCTCCATATGCCCTGAATGCATCTCCCCACCAGGTGGGCCCCCCAAGCATAGTCTGATACATCTGTAGTTAGGGTTTGGGTGGCAGGGGGTAGAGTGAAAGGGTGTCCCTTGTTCTGGTGACATGTCTCTGCCGACCAAAGAAACCCCTGTTGCAGGCAGGGAATGAGAGGAATCATTGTTTCCAGACTGTGACAGTGTTGACTCCATAAGCTTTTTAGATACCATTGTAGTTTCCTCATAATCAGTCTTGCATATGGAATTAGTAGAATGCAGGATGCCATGAACCCCAAAGCCTGCAGAATTTGTCTTGCAGATAACTGGGTTTTTGTTGCCATCTGTTTGAAATATATAGTCAGTTGCCTTTGTTTGTCTGGCGTAAGGTAAGCCATCTGGGCAGTTGTATTCAAGCTTGCACCCAGGAATGTAATTTTTTGAGAGGGTACCAGTTGGGATTTCTTTTTGTTTACTGTGTACCCTAGGCATGTTAGAAGCCTTTTTACAAATGCCAGACATTGAAGAAGAATGTCCTTATTCTCTGCTTGAATGAGACAGTCGTCCAAGTAAGGATAGATTTGTATGCTTCTTTGTCTGCAAAATGCAATTACTGGTGCCAGGCACTTTGTAAAGACCCTGGGCACAGTACATAAGCCAAAGGGCAGTGCAGAGAATTGGTAATGCAAAAAACCAGCCTTGAAGCGGAGGTATCTTCTCCACGATTCCCTTATTGGGATATGCAGGTATGCCTCTTAAGTCTAGAGTCACTAACCAAGCGTTCTTGCCCAGCATGGGCAGAAGCTGTTGTAAAGTCAGCATTTTGAATTTTGGGATGTCCAAGAATGTGTTCAAAATCGATAAGTCCAGTATTGGACACCAGGCATTGTCTTTTCTGGGTACCAAGAACAGTTTTAAATAAAAACCTTTTCCTTTTTCCTGTTCTGGTACTGGATGAAAAGCCCCCATAGCCATGAGAGACGTAATTTGTTTCTGAGCCTCTGCCCATTGATTTTGTGGCAGATCTGGCCAACCGTTTGGAATTGGCAAAGTATGGAAATGAAATCTATACCCCTGGGATACTGTGTTTAATACCCACTTGTCCTGGGTTATTAACTGCCAATTTTGAGCATGAAGTGATAATTTTCCCCCCAAGGGGGCTGTCAACAGATAAGTGCTTGGTGATGGTAGAGGGAAGTCATTGAGACTGCTTACTGTAGGGTTGTGCTTTGTTTCCTCCAGATTTGGAGGTAGATGCACCCCATTGCTTTGACCTGTAAGAACCCTGTGATTGGTATCTAGAACCTTTTGAGCCCCTGGATTTGCCTTGTGAGGCTCTGTTGGACACAGGAAAGGACCAATTTTTAGTAGGCCAGTGTCAACTGAATCTGGGTGGCTGCACTTGTAAGAAATATTTTACAGTTTGCATAGATTTAGCTTTGTCTTCTATTTTCTTTAAAACCTCTTCTGCCTTATTACCAAACAGAGTACCATGCTGTAAAGGTGCATCCAACAACTTAGCATTAACATGATCAGGCAGATTTTGCTCCTTGAGCCAGGCATGCCTTCTAATCACAGATCCAGTAACTGCAGCCCTGCAAGAGGCCTCCAAGGAATCAAAACCACATTGCAAACTATGCTTTCCAACCTGTTCTGCTGCATGCAATAATTCCTGTAATTCTTTATTTTCCACACAGTCAGAAATCAACATAATTTTCTGTTTCAATAAGCCCATAACATGCTGTTGATATTTAAGCATATGTAAAGGTACATCCAACAACTTAGCGTTAACATGATCAGGCAGATTTTGCTCCTTGAGCCAGGCATGCCTTCTAATCACAGATCCAGTAACTGCGGCCCTGCAAGAGGCCTCCACGGAATCAAAACCACATTGCAAAGTATGCTTTCCAACCTGTTCTGCTGCATGCAATAATTCCTGTAATTCTTTATTTTCCACACAATCAGAAATCAACATAATTTTCTGTTTCAATAAGCCCATAACATGCTGTTGATATTTAAGCATATAAAACTGGCAGTTTAAGGCACTAATTGCCAAGGTTGCAGACGTATAAACCTTCTTTTCCCATCTATCCAGCGCCCTGGAATCTCTATCAGAGGGGGGTAGGATTCTTGGCTGTTGAGGCCTTTACACCTTTGGGACCCTGTGAGATAGTTTCTGGATCAGCAGCAGGATTTTTGAATAAAAATTTGTGGGAGTCAGTAATCCTGTAATATCTGTCTGGCTTACTAGGAGCTGGAGGTAGGGAATCAGGAGCCATGCTTGAGTCCACAAACACATCAACAATGTCTAATACAGGAGGTATAGCCTATGCTGAGGAAGAAGAAGGAGCTCCCTAAGCCTCTTTTTTGATTCGGAGAAATCCTGACTCTCCCAATGAAAATGTCCCCTTAATGTATGCAAAGTTTCTCCAAAAGAATAATCCTCAGGAGGAGATGCAGATGGAATGGATTCTTCAGCATCTGAATCTTCATAGGTTGGTATAGAAAATTCCTGATCAGAAGAAATAGAAACCTGATCTGAAAATTCATAATCTGTGTCTTGCCTAGGCCTCTTAGCGGGGAGGAGGGGGTTGGGAACCCCTGATCAAGGTAATTAAGTCTTCAGCCATTTTGATCATCTGTTTTTTTAGGCATAGGGGCCTGAGCATGTGGCTCATGCGTCGGTTTCTTAGACTTAGAAGCTGCTTTTGTTTTTGAAGCTGGCGTCAGTTTTATATAGAAATGTTGAGGCCTAAAAACACCCTCAGAAGCAGGTGCCTGTTCAGCGGCTCTGGGCCCATCTGAGGGAGAGACATCCGCGGGTTCAATACTCTGAGAATTTTGTGGCATACCAGACTCCGCATGGGTCTCGGTAGAGGCCTGTGACTCAAAAGTAGTGGGTATCAGGGGCTGCGAAAGCACCTGAGTAACGGCGAACCTGCAACTGGCTTAGGAGAAGCTTCGTCGTCGGTTTTGGACCTCAACGGTCTGTCTCTGTCCTTTTCTTTGCATTTTTTGTGAATGCTGGTAGTTGGATTGCTATCCAACAACATTTCAGGGTAATTAAATCTGGATCCAAAATATTTTGAAGCAAAGATATACCGATGCTTAATAGTGCGTTGTTTAAATCTAGCACAAAACCGACAGCAAGGTACGTTATGATCTGGGCCTAGGCAAGGAATACAGTACAAATGAAAATCCTTATGAGGTATCCTTATGAGGTATTTGCTTCTCACAAGTAATGTAATTATTAACTTTTACTGACATTAGTAAGGAGCAAGAAAAAGTTTCCCCAATGGGGTACTTAGTTTTAATTGAAGATTTCAGTTCTGAAACTCGAATGCAAAAATTTCAGGAGTCGGCCAACTGGCACTTGCGAACTGCTTCTGGCACTGCATGGCAAGAAAGACTGAAGAAAATGGCGTCGGCTGCATGTTTTATACCCCTGACGACCTGACGTCATGGAAGAGTTGACAGCAACCAACGCAGGACCCAAGACATTGACATTCAGGCCGACTGAGGGCAACCTGCCAGCTGATTCCCAAATGTAATGACTGCAACAGTGAAACACGAACATCAAAGTTGCCCACCTCCATGCTCTCCTAGATGTCCACTCCTTTGACATCCTATGTTTGTCAGAAACATAGTTAAAACCTTGAACTATAGATAATGAAATCTTACCACCTGGTTACAATATCCTACGAGCAGACCACAAAGTCAAAAAGGGAGGGGGAGTTGCTATTCTCTCTAAAGAAGGGTTACGAATTACCACAGTAGATTTCCATCTACCTCTTGATAATAATGCAGAAATCCTTGCCACTAAACACTAGAATTACAATCTGTATTTACCTACCTCCTGGCAATAACACCTGTACCCCTGAAGACATCCTTGCTGGACTCTCTACATGTTTCCCCCAAGAGACTATAATCCTAGGCAACGTTAATATTGATTGGATGAGCTGCACAAATGATCAACCAACTTCCCACATTAACCTATATGGTTTCTCACAAATGATCAACTCCCCGACCAGAATTAACAAACCCAATAATAAAGAGAGTACATTAGATCAGATACTGATAAATAACCACCAACAAATGTATAAGGCTGGAACCCTTCTTGCTGATGTAAGTGACCACTCACTCATCTTTATAGTTAGGCATAGGACTGCTACTCCTAACCCAACCACTTATAGAACAATAAGATCCAATAAAAATTTTAATCCTGATTATTTCCAAATTGAACTCAGAGCATGTGATTGGTCACCCATAAAACACCTCCCAGTAGAAGATGCAGTAAATTACTTTAACTCAAAATTCTTAACAATCCAAGACTATCATGCTCTAAAACGTATGATCAGAACTAAGTCAAAGCCAGCCCCATGGCTCACTAAGGAAACTAGGCATAAAATCCTATTAAGAAACAAATTCTGGACTCAAAAAAATCCATAGACCAACTTAAATTCAAACAAATGAGAAAAGATACAAAAAAGCCATACTCTTCGACAAAAAAAAAACTTTTACTGTCATCTTCAACAGGCAAACCAAAGTAATCCACAAAAATTCTGGGCTAGCATTAACAGACTTCTTCATCCTGGCCACTCTACTATACCACCTCCCACAGGTGCAAATCCAGAAAATCCCAAACAAACAGCAAATGCCTTTAATACCTTCTTCACAGATTCCATCCAAACATTGGCCAATCAATTAATACCCGATAGCTCTAATCTCCTAACTTCTGATACTAACTCACTTCCTATATTCCACTTGCAACCAGTCCCAACTCACCTTATCTGTAACCTCCTACAAAAACTTAAGCCAACAACCCCATCAGCAGACCAACTACCAGCAGAATATCTGCAAAAAGCTACCAAAGCCATAGCCTATCCTATATCAATCCTGATAAATAGAACCATAAAAGAAGGAAACATCCCTACCATCTGGAAGATCTCCCACATCATACCCCTACACAAGGGTGGCAACTCTAATGAATATTCTAACTACCGTCCAATAGCATTACTTTCTCCTTTGGCTAAAATAATGGAAATATGCATCCATAGACAATTACTAGACCACTTACTGCAAAACAATCTACTTGCAAAATGTCAGCATGGCTTTAGGCCATTCCATAGTACTACCACTGCTCTCTTATCCTTATCTGATAGCATAAATCATAACAAAAATAACATTCTCTCCTCAGCACTCTTTATCCACCACTCAAAAGCTTTTGACATGGTCAACCATCACTTATCAATGTATTAAAATCTCTCTCTTGATACTCTGGCTATACAATGGTTCCAATCTTACATGAATAACAGACAACAGGCTGTGCGCTTTGGGACAACAACCTATCTTCCCATATCCCTGTTACCCTGGGAGTTCCCCAGGGCTCTATTCTTGGTCCCCTCCTATTTTCAATTTATATAAATGACCTTCACCTAGCTGTTACTCAAGCTACCTGTATTCAATATGCAGATGATTTTACAATAATCTGCTCAGCTAATTCTTCATCTGAACTGCAGTCCTTAACCCAGAAAATGTTTAGCATAGTAGAAAACTGGTTTTTACAATGCTGCCTCCTCCTGAACCCCAAAATGACAAAACGTTTATTCTTCACACCCACCCGCAAATCCACCCCAATAGACTTCTCCGTTCATTCTAATAATAGTACTCTTATATCTCCAGATCTAACAACTAAACTTCTAGGAATAACAATAGATAACAACCTTACCTATGAAACTCACATTAACAACACTATTAAAACTGTTAATAGGAAACTGGGCTCCATTTATAGGATTAAACCATTCCTTACTCCACAAGCCAGAACTTCTATTGCCCACACCCATTTAATCTCTACACTTCTCTATGCTTCATCCATATATACAAATCTGACGAAAAGCAACATTAACAAGCTGTCAAACACTTATAATAGCATTGCCAGATTTGCCACAGCCTCCTCTTTCAGGACCCACCACTGTCATAATCTGAAACAACTAGGCTGGTTAGAGTTACAAAATCTGCTCCATTATAACTAACTCTCCATTGCCCACAAAATCCTCTTCCAACCAACTAAAACTCCAATACTTTCAAGCCTTTTTACCCCATATAAAAACCTTAAGACATTACACTCCTCTAATAAATTGCTAGTATCCACAAGTAAAGCCAACAATACTGCTAGTAGCTCTCTGTTCTCTAATGCTGTTGGAAAAAACTGGAACCAACTTTCAAACGAATTGACATCACTGCCCTCATTACCACTATTCAAACAAAAATTGAAACTTTACCTGAATATACACTGGTTGTGCCCCTGTACAAACCCAGACTAATCCAAAATATGATTGTTATCCTCTGATGACCTACTACTTCTTATCTACTGCTTGTACTATTAAGGACTGGTCCATATCGGCTCCTATTCTAGCCTAAATGAGCATTAAAAAAATTACATTTCCTTGGGAAGAGAGTTTCTAACAAACTTATCTAATGTTCTGTAATAATTTAGTGTATTCAACTGTTAAAATGTTATGTAATTATCTGTAAAACAACTTCTGTACATGTACTCCATATGGCATGTTAAACATTTAATATATTAATCATTCTTAGTTGGAGCTTATCTCCCCAGACCTCTACTGAAAATGGACATATATTCAGATAGACTAGCCCGGTCAACAAATGTAAAATAAATAAATGTATACCACCCCTCTGGTTCTACAGGTACAATACCCTGGAACCCTGTAGGTGTGTTGTGTGTGGGCAAGTATAATATAAGGACCAATAAGTCCCAAACAATGCGTATAAGCCACAGAAGTTAGCCACGGCACAGTAAATTCAAGAACAGCTAATTAGCAGCAAACTTAGCGTGAAACAAATAGTCTCAGATCCAATATAACCATAGAATAATCCACAGATGCCAAATTCAGCGGTATCACAGTTTATTACAAGTTAGCGCTTTCACCTATCAGGCTTCATCAGACTTTCAAAACTATTATAACAATCCTGTTTAAATAGCAGACAATCTAAATCTATTGGTCCATGTAATAACACATCATAGTGTCAATTATTAAAATCATAAGAGTTCAAAAGACTCTGCATTTAAAACATATATATATAAAAACATAAAATCATAAAAACATCAACTTGAATATTACAATCTTTATTTATTAACAAGCAGCTTTCTACCTTTAAGAATAGGCTTAAGAGAAACCTTGTCATTAAGCCCAGGGAAGACATCCGCCCTGAGCCTAATGATCCACCTCACTTCACATTCCTCAGTGAAATTACCAATGTCACCTCCTCGAGGATTGGAAGTGATACTTTGCAAAACAAAAAAGACAAATGAATGCAAAGGGTCATTTAAAGCACAATGCTTAGCAAGGGCATTCGATTCAGAACCAACACGTATTGAGTAAATATGCTCTCTGATACGTTCACGCAATTTACGATTGGTCTTGCCAACGTAAAATGCCTCACAGGCAACACACCTAGCTAAGTAAACTATATTCTCACTCAAACAATTTGTATTGGTAGAAAATGTCTACATCAACCCTGTAACAGGGTGCACAAACTCTGTCTTAGTGTCAATAAAAGCACGTTGTCTGCACTGACAACAAGGTATAGTATTGACCTGGTCTTCCTTCCGATCAATGACTGTCCTATTATGTGGACGATGACACAAAAGACGTTTCAAATTCTTCTTATTTTTGAAAGAGAAATTTGGTTTAGGACCTACTACCCCTGCTATTCGTTCATCTAATAATAAAGTATTCCAGTGCGCCTCTATAATTTGTTTAATCTCATTCATGTCATAGGTAAAAAACATGGGCAACCTCACAAACTGATTCCGTTCACTGAGAGGTGGCAATGTTATACTTATATGCCTATCAGAAAAATAAGGACTAGCCCTCATCATCCTCAACAAATCTGTCTGAGAAATAGCTAGATCTACCTCCCTCTGACTATACTGGCGTTGTAGAAACATATCCCTTAAGTTACCGATCTCCCTTAAGTAACCTATAATTGACACTATGATGTGTTATTACGTAGACCAATAGATTTAGATTGTCTGCTATTTAAACAGGATTGTTATAATAGTTTTGAAAGTCTGATGAAGCCTGATAGGTGAAAGCGCTGACTTGTAATAAAATGTGATACCGCTGAATTTGGCGTCTGTGATTATTCTATGGTTATATTGGATCTGAGACTATTTGTTTCATGCTAAGTTTGCTGCTAATTAGCTGTTCTTGAATTTACTGTGCCGTGGCTAACTTCTGTGGCTTATATGCATTGTTTGGGACTTATTGTTTTTTTACCACAGGAGTTTCCGCCAGTTGGTGGTGCGTCTTTGCTATTTTTATAATATAAGGACCCTCCAAAATGTATCTACGCAATTTGCAATGACCACGCTTATACATTCCCTGTTTATTAGTTAATTAGTGTTGAAAGCTGTGGGAATTCCTGGTGCCATTCTTCTCCAAGAATTTTTTGATGTTGTAACTATTACGATACACAAAATTGGGCTTAGTCCCTACCACTTCTACAAGGTCACTGTTACTTTCCAGTATCTTCCAGTTACTTTTAACAATATTCCTAATGAGGGGACAATCTACAGTCATATCCAAACTGAACACTGCATCTGTTTTAAAATCCCCCCCCCTCAAGACCCACCTTGTTATTCACTAAAGAATTTCTAGGAATGGGAGGATAAAAGGAATTCCTTTTGTTTAGAATATCTTGTTTTGTTAAATTTAAACTGTCACCATCATAACCCCTTGCCAAAAACATATCAGTTATAATTTCAAATTCATCCAAGAGATTTATCTCATTCATTGTCATACGACTTGCACGTATATATTGCCCTTTAGGGATATTTTTCTTAACAAAAAATGGATGATTGCTTCTATGATGCAAGTACCCATTAGTAAAGGTGTCTTTCCTATATATTCTACTGTCAAACCAGTTGTTCCGTTCATCCCATCTCAAAAGGACATCCAAAAAGTTGATACTCAGTCCACATCCCCCCTTGACAAACCTCAGAAACTTAGACATGTAACTAATGTCAGCAATAAAATTGTCTACCTCAATAAAAAACAAGTCATCCACAAACCTAGAATAACAGTGTATTTTGCACTTTTTATACAATTGTGCAAGAGCAGTGGTCTCCCAAAAAGCCATTACTGTGTTGGCATCTGTTAATAGTAAATACCATTATACAGAAAAAAAGTTGTTGTTCAGGACCAACTCAATCAAATTACACAAGAAAATTAATATTATTGTGTCCCAAGGAAGTGTAACTACACAAAAAACAGTCTTATGGCTTCCACTCCCTCCAGATGTGGAATGCTGGTAAATAAAGATACGACATCTACCATTAGCATCAAGTGTCGATTGCTGTCAAATTCAAAACCCTGTGAAAACCCCCATACCTTCTCCAAAAAATCCCAGGAATCTTTGAAATAAGAATTTAATTTCTGTATTACTGAGTTTAAAAATGAGTCTATGACCAAAGCAATACCCTCCGTCACAGCTTGAGGAGAAGACACTACTGGTTTAAACGGGAGGGGGGGGGGGGTTCACAGGGTGTTTATGAACCTTCGGGATTCCAAATAATACACTGACTCTTGGTTTTTCTATTAGACAAAAATTATACATGTTCATATCAATTTCCTGATTCATCAGGGCATCATATAAAAAAGAATGTATATATTTATAACTTCGCTGTATGCCCCCAGTACTAATTTGAGCATATTCGTCAACACTGTTTAAAAGTTGCAACATACCATTTTTATATTGATCAACATTCATAACTATATTCCCACCTTTGTCACTTTTCATATACCTTAAATTATTAAAACTCCTTAATTCTTTTAAAGCTTTACGTTCTGTTGCCGATAAATTATCAACCCACCTCCGTTTATTATTTAAACACTTCTTTAAGTCTTGCAAACATATTTGTTCAAACACACTGATAGTATCGAGCAAACTTGGAGTAAAACAAGAAGGTTTAGCAAGATTAACAGAAACTTGCTTAACATTTTTAAATAAGTACTGCAAATTTAACTTACGAGTGAACTGTTTAAAATCCACTACTGTTTTGTCATAATTAGCCCTTTTTGTAGGGACAAAATTAAACCCATATTTCAGTACCTGAACTTGGGCATCAGTTAACACAGTGTTCAACAAATTAATCAAGTCGAAGTTCTCAGTCTGGTCCCTCACTACACGTCGATGGAAGATTCGGAGGTGGTCAAGTCCCTCGTTCTTGCCAGTCTCCCTCTTGTAATTCTGCTCTCTCTCTCTTGGGTAAAAAAAAAACCTTTGGTCTAGCTCCACTGGTGGCTAAATCTGTCACCTTAGCAAAAAGTTCATTGTAAGCTAGACTTTGTTCTTCATTTACTTCATCACAATCATTTACTGAGGAAGTCGGGTTATTTCTGCCAAAGCTAAAAAACCTTGTCAGCACAACCGACGATTTTGATTGGCTATTCACCTTCTGGTGCTGAATATGGAAACCAGGCTTACTAAAGGTGGACTGTGATTTATTTGGAGGCTTACTTACACCAGATAAATTATTATAGTTTTTGTTCTTATTGTTCTTTTGATACAAAGGGTCAAAAGACTCATAAGCAAGGTTGTTCTTGTAGGCAGTAACATCCCTCAGTAACTTACTGTGCTTACGAGTTACCACCTCATTCTCATGCTGTACCACATCTTTTAAAACTTGATAAGCCCCATCTTTGAACTCCTTAGCCAGTATATTTACTTCTTCATCAGCCTTTAAGATTTCATCCTTAAGGGCATCTATGGAGTTTTTTTCAATCAATAATTTCAATAACTGCAAACCCGCATTATTGAAAAACGTAGTCAACTCATTGAAGAAAGGGTCTACAAAATCGATCCTATCCTTTTAAAAACATTTCTTAAAACTCAAAAATGACAGTGTATTTGACAGGTACTCATGAAACAAATAAAAACTGTTCTCATCCCCACACCAAACAAAGAATAAATCATCCACAAAACATTGATAAAAGGCAACCTTATTTAAGAACAGATTCTCAGATGACAATATTTCCATGATATTGATGGGCATACCCATCACCACACCACGTACTTGCTTGTATAGCTGCTGTTGGAACAAAAAAATACATTTTTGGACAGCACAAGTTACAATAAAAGACATAAAATATTTATATAAGGTTGTGTATATTCAGTAAAATCGAGCAGGAACTCTAACTTTGTCTCACTATGGAATCACCTATGACCAAGACATTTGGTTTTGAGGTGTTTTGCCTTAGGGGATTATTGGGTTAGACTGATGCATGTGATTTTATGTGTAGTGGATTCCATTGGGACTGTATGGTGTGTGCAGAAGGATTGCACTTGCGAGGTCTCTGCTCTTTTGGTAAACTTCGAGTGAGTACCCCCACATATGTGGGTTTATGTGTTGTGCGCTTGGTTTGTGGTCGAGGTGAAGTGTATGTGCTGACAACCTGCTTGATATCTGGTTTGTTGTTGCGTGAGAGAGACAGCATTGATTCCAAATTCATAGTATAGATACATCTGTCACATATTGTGTTTGTATGTTTTAAAAGTAACAGGTTGCATACATGTGGCAATTTCTATATTGCCTCAGGATGCCCATGTCAATCAGGCTGGCTGGAGAAATGGTGGGAAACTGTCTACCCATTATGTCAGGTGTATTCTGTAATAAGTAGTGGGGGGTTGGATAAATGGATCAGGTTCTGCTGTAAGACTAGTAAAATCAGCTAATCTATGGGGAGGTTTAGGAGTAGAAACCTGCGTCAACACCTCAAAATACACAGCTGAGATGGTCTCTAGGCAGCAGTGTACAACTGAGTTGAGCAGGGAAACTTAGGAGGGTTCCCTAACAGTTACCTAAGGAAAATTTGTCTTTCTAAGCATTTGAGTCTATATATGGCAGTGCTAAACCCCATTGCTCAGTGCACAGTTACTTGCAAACACTGCTTAAATACAAGCAAATTTAAGCAGCTCTAATGCAGTCTACCAATAGAAAAGCCCCTCACAGAGCCTTTATTCCAGCAATCTCCAACTCGGGTGGGTCTTGAGCTACACACTTCTGCCAGAAGGGTGCGGGGGGGGGGGGGCTCAATGTAAGATAGCTGGTTTTAGTGCTATACCAAATAGTCCAGATTCAGCAAGTCTGAATCTAGCCTATGCTACGTAAAGCAGATGAATAAAAAAAATACAAGTGCAGGATAAAACAATCACAGCAGCAAAAACAGTATAAAATGAAGCAACAGTACAGTTAAAAACAGCAGACAAGTGCAAGAAAAAGGCTTAAATTCTACTTACATTTTAAAGATTTCAGTGGATGCCTTGGATTCTCTTAGAGGCATTTCAGATTTCTGGCTTAGAACGCCAAACTCTGAACAGCTCCGCCAAACTGAGCTATTTCCCAAAAGGGGAAAAAAATGGCTTTTTTCAAAATACATAACATAAAAACAAATGTAGAGAAAGAACTGTCCAGTCTGGGCAAATGAAAGGGAGATAACTGAAGACTGGGAAAAAGCAGAGGCTTTCTACGAATGCTTTTCTTCATTTTTCACAAAGGGAAGCAAAGTAATGATGCCAAGCTGGAAGGGAGGCACACAAGGCAGAACAGGACAAGGCAGACATACACTTGGATAGAGAGCGAGTAACTTCAGAGGGATGCCTGTGGGGAGTATAAAGTACAAGACTCAGTGGGTTGCTTCCCAGAATCCTCAGGAGTCTGCTCAGTGTGTTGCTATGCACACTGTCATAAGCAGATCAGTTGCCAGTGCAGAAGTATCACAAGTTTGGAGAAGAGCAAATATGAATGGAAGCAGAAATAAATCCAGGGATCTACAGGCCTGTTAGATAAACAACAATGTCACAATACTGAAGGAAAGTCAACCATCTCTAGAAGAGCAACCAATGTGAAAGGAGCTGTCAGTCAAACCTGAGCTAGTTTTATGCCTGGGTTACAGATGAACTTAATAGCATTTCTAGAGGACAACAATCTCCATAACAGTAACTAATATAATTTTATGATCAGTCAATCCCGATCCAGTTTTATACCTGGGTTACATGTGAACTTGACAGGGGAGTACCTGTACATGAAGTTTACCTGGATAGGTGTCAAGCTTGTGAAAGACACTCTAATGTAGAATCACTAGTGTGTAATTCTGGCATTTGAGATAAAAGCCTGAAAACTAAAACTTGTAATATCCTGGGAATTTCTCTCCCCTCCCTGGGGTGTGAATGGGGAAAACGTCATTGTTCTTGGTGATTTTGTGATGATGACTGGCATTTGCAATGAATGATTCTGACATTTTCTGATCCATGTTATGTGAGTCAACTGCAAAACAGGCAAAGTTTCACTAGGCAGCCAACCAGGACAGCACCAAAGCCTCTGACACAGTACCACACAGTCCACTCCTTGGAAAACTGGAGGGTTGGCAACGAGACAAAGACTATGGAGCTGGATAGCTGCATGTTAAATAGCACCATACTGAGTGCTGTGGCAGGCTCAAATTTATAGGAGGTTACTAGGCTAATGGCCCTAGTGCCCTTAGAAGCCACCTAGCCATGTTATTCCCTAGTTACCCTTACAGTCTTAGCCATATTATACCAGAGTTAACCCAAATGACCATGGATAGATGGGCATTATTTGCCGAGCGAGTCTAAGGTCAGCACCAGCTACCTTTGTCCAATAAGGGACATGGGTGCCACTCCTGGGTGAATTTACAGTCTCCCATACAATTGTCCAGGTTAGACCTGAACATGGTCATTGAGTTCTGCTTGATGTGAAATTGGGAGTCTATTCCAAGGGAGCGACAATCTCTGTGAGGCAAATCTGTCTCTCCTGCATGTTCTGTATCCCTGGAGCGAGTGACTCTTGCCCCATTTGATTTGCCCCATTTGATTTGCAGATGTGCAGCATTTCCCTTAGGGCACAGTCAGAGACTGCTCTGTAGGTCAAGCGCAAGTCACCTGTCAGCAGCCAGTAAGATACAGAGTACAGTGACAAGGCTTTCAGTCTATCCACATAAGACATGGTTTGGAGGCCCTGAATTTTCCTTGTGAGAAACCTCTGTGGTCTCTCCTGCTGCTGCAGGTGTCTGGTGAGGTACATGCAAAAGGGGGCATTGTACTCAATCAGTGGTCTAATGAGTTTAGAGTACAGTGGAATTATAACATCCTTAGGCCTGGATGCAATGTCCTTACTTAAGGTGTGCAGTATGGAAGGCTTTTCTTACAGCTGCGGAGACATGGTGATCGAAGTTTAGATTTCTATCAACCTGAGTTCCCAAGTCTCTCACCACTGGGTTTGAGCTTACAGGGGTGCAGTCAATACTGTAATTAGCAGGATATTCCTCTTTGCCATAGGAGATAATAATGTACTTTTTTGCATTCAGTCTTAGTTCGTGGCTTTAGCCTTTTTGGATTTTACACACTTGCGAGGTCTCTAGTGAATCGAGTTCTAACTGGTCCAGTTTTGTAGGGTCTTTTTTGTCTTAGTTTGTGGCTCTGGTGGCAATTGCTTGTCTGTGTAAGCCCCTTGTATGATAAGTTAACATGGATGGGGGACTCCATGATTGCACACAATTTGCAATCATCAGCAAACTTGGTAAGCCACAGGCGATCTACTTTTGCCTGTACTTCTGAAAAATGGATTCCAAACAGTAACAGGTCCAGTACAGATCCTCATGGTACATCACTGGTGACTGGTCTACTGGTAGAGGTGGAGTCCCTGACTTTAACAATGTGACTTCTGTCTGTGTGTCAGTTGGCCACCCATCTAGTGATGTAAGGATTAATCCCCAGCTGGGTGAGTTTCTCAGTGATGCTCCAGTGGGGAATTGGGTCAAACTGGCTAGGTTCAGATAGACAGTATGCACTGCATTACCTTCATCCATGGTTTTGGTGAAACTCTCAAGGAAGTATACCAGTTTTAACAAGCATGATCTACCCTTAATGAAGCCAAACTGGGTTGTTGTTGAGAAGGTCCATGATGATTCTTTCCATGGCCTTGCAAATGAGGCTGGTTAGACGTATGGGTCAATAGTTCCCAGGGTCAGTTGATGGGCTCCCTTTGTGCAAGGGGTTACTGTTGCTGTTCTCCACTCTGCTGGACAATAGCTAGTTGTCAGGCTATGTCCGCTAGGTCTTGTTTTAGATTGCTAAGTAAGCATCCTGGGATGTTGTTTCGTCCCAGTGAGGCTGTGTTTTTGGCCTTGGAGAGACACAGATATGACTTGTCCTCTAATGACACTAGGGAGGGAATTAGTGTTAGCAATGGTTTAGAGTATGGCTGGTGGGGACAGGTGGGTGAAGTTTGTGCCAAATCTGCCGGCAAGCAGCTTGGGAATTTCCTTGGGTGCCTTATGTGTGTTATCATGCACAACTAGTTTGGCACATAGCTAGGCATTCCCTTTTATATTTCTGATGCAGTTAAAGAATGCCTTATAGTTATTCTTATTGAGGGATGCTATTTTAGTTTCATAATTAGCTTTAGAGGACTTTACAAGATGTCTGATTAGTCTGTTCAAGCTGCTGAGGATTTATTTCTCTGCTGAGTCAGTTCCCTCTTGCTCTTAGACATCAGTTTCTTCCTTTTGTTATGTAACCTATTTATAGTTGAGGTCCACCAGGGTGCCTTGTTTTTTCGGAAGGGCCTGGTTTTGATCCAGTCAGATACAGCCAAATCCATAACATTGTTTAGGTGTTTATAGAAGGCATTTGTGTACACCTCTGCCTAGGAGTTATTGTTGGCTATGTTTGCAGGGGGTTTGAAACATTTTATACCATCACTTAGTAGGCTGTAGTTAGCTTTGGTTAAGTTTTTTCAGTTTTATTGCTCCTGTAGAGATATCAGGTCTGACAACAACTTCGAACAAGACTGATTTATGGTCTGACCTTACCAGGGAGGGTACCACACGGGAGGGTGTGTGTGTGCAGTGATCCCCTCAAATGTTGGTGAGTACTAAGTTTAGGACATTTGAACCTCTTGGAGTGTGCACAATTTGTTCCAGGGCATTTGTATCGATGAAGTCCAAGAACCTCTGGGTAATCATGTTTGTGCTAGTGCAGGTCACCCAATTAATGGAAGGATAGTTGACATCTCTCATGACCAAGGAGTTTGGCTGTATGGTGAGTGACTCCAGTAGGTCCAGGTAGGTGGTATGTTTTTCTTTGGCTCATGGTGGGGGACCTACAGCTAACAATGATGTGGTAGGGTACTTTGCCTGTAGTTAGTTGGACCTGGAGTAGCTCAAGAAAGTCATACTGTTTAACCAGTCTTGAGGTCTACTGTGCTTTCATGAAAATGGATATACCTCCATCCTTGGTACTTGCACGCTTGTTCTTGTTTGGAGGTCTGAATGTGTGGACGGCATTGTAGCCTTGCACAGCCGGAGAGCTTTCCACAACTCTGAGCCATATCTCTGTGACTGCAGAGAAATCAGCATCTTCCAGGGAGAGGACTACGTCCAGGGAGTGCAGTTTTTAGGCTCCTAGCAATGTCAGAAATTAGAAAGTGCCTGGTGGAGTTCTGCATAGAACTTTCTACAGTCCAGTACTGCTTAAAGTGTTTCTGCTTTTGTCAGACACATATGAGGGAATGGAGAAGAGGATTTTTTTTGTTGTTGTTGATGACGCAGACATAGCTGCAGCAGTGGAGGATGGAAGGGTATAGCAAAAGATTTTGAAAGTCTGAAAAATGTGCACAAAAGTGGAAGCTGAGCTTCAGTGCAAACAAATGTTAAGTACTGCAGTTAGCCAGCTCCAGTGACCTAGACAGATTAAGCTCTGTCTACAGCCTAAGCAACACAAGTTTATGTAGTGACTTGGATTTGTAACGGAGCTGGCAAGTGAGGATGGATTCTCAGTGAGATGAGCCTTACCACCCCCACTTGAAAGGGACATAGTTAGATGAAACAATTTGTGAGGAGAAGCAGAGTTCATGCAGCCATAATTCCACAGAAGAGAGGCGGTGTCACAATATGCATCTTGGCCTTTTAACTCACTAAACCATCACCTGGTAGCAGCTTTCATTGGCAAGTGAACAGGAACATTCACTTCTGGGGCAAGGCTTCTGGATCTCCAAAGTGATGCATTTAGCTTGGCCCTCGACCTGTGGGAGGGAGGGGTAGGCCATACAAATGCATTCACTGCCAGGAGTGTGAGTAAATGACAATCTTCATAGCTACCTGCATGATGGCCCCTCTGGAAAGGTCCCCCCCCCCATACTCTACTGTACTGGAGCAGTTCATCAGTAGGGGGAATTAATGGATATAGCCTCCTTAGGAGAGGGTTGATGGTGGCAGGTACAAGGGCAAAAAGTACTTAAAACAGTACTGTTAGGTGTCAACAATGCTGTTGTGAAGTATCAGGTGGGTGAGTGGAACAGATAACAGATCAGGAAAGGGAACCGAGGGTGTTGATCACATCCAGTCTGCACCACTGGGAATATTGACAGAAGTAAACAGAATGCTGGGGTACATATTTAGGGGGATACATTGTAGACGCAACCACACATTGAGTACAGCATGCAATTTTGTAGCTTGTATAAAGGAGAATACTGTGGTGGTGGTGTTGCGGTAGCATTGTCGCCTCGCAGCTAGACGTTGTCCCGTTCGATTCTCAGCTAGAGCGTCTTCTGTGTGGAGACATGTATGAATGGGTGTACCTTCGTTGAAGGTTGTGCATCAGGGATGGCAACTCGGCACGTAAAAGTCTACTGCCAATCATTAGCGGACAGGAGTTCTGCTGTGGCGACCCCTAACCAGGAAAAGCCGAAAAGACACAAAATAAGGAAAAGGAGAATGAATCCAAAATAACAAAAGAATGCTACCATAAAGATCTGCCGAACAGGGATGAAGAGATATAATTAGAGGCTAAGGAAAGTGCAGCTCTTCTCTCTTCAGAACAAAAAGGATAGAGAGTTGCATGACAACGGTGCATATGCTCGAGCCTGGAAAACATGAAGGGGTTATTCTGAACAGGAAGGACAGAGAGGGAAAGGGGCTATGATAGCGGATTACAAGGAGTACACCTCGTATTACACAAATTACCTTTTCACAGAAAAGGCCGCAGGCCCTTGGAATGGCAACTGGTATGAGTGGTGTAGAGGGAATCCACAGTGGCATTTAAGAAGGTATGGAAATGTGGAAAATGGTAGGAGGGACAGCAGAGATGGAAAGTATTTAGTGTACAGGCTTAAGAGTATAAACTATTAGTGAGTTCTTTTCTGTTGTCCAGGGTTTGGAAAAACTGGAAAGTTAGGCTAGGCCCCACAACAGTCTCCTGAGCCACAGTCCTAGTAACTACCTAGGATCTTATAGCGGGTAGAATATTAAAATTTAAAAGATAGACTGGATTTGCTGGTTGTAAATTTACCTGTCATTAAGCCAAAGTAATGCAATATTGAAAAGAGGTCAATAAATGGATTTTAGAGGCCATCAACATTTCGATCACTAAGAAGCAAGAGGTTCAGTTAATTTTAAGAGAACAGACTATTATGGTTAGTAGTGGTTTTTTTTTCAGTTTAAGGGATGAAAGTATAGGGATGAAGACTCAGACGGTAATCTCCATATGGGCATTAAACACCAGTTAACAGACTGAACAGCATATGACATGGGTCATCTTAACTTTCCCAAAGGACAGAGTTTTGTAACCAGCTTTTCTAGCAGTAGGACTTTCCCATTGCATTATGTTTCTTGAGTGCATAAGGTTTGGTCTAGTTATAAATTAAAAAATCCCTCATCATTGAAACACGAATTCTGAAATGACAATATGGTGATTTTTACAAGGATCAGGGGTCTGCACTCTTTTCCAAGGCTGTGAGTGACCTCGGGACCTGTATATATCAGTTTACTGGTGAAGGAGGTGTAGGAAACCTACTCTCTGAAAAAGCACCCTGCAGCTGTGTCAGATGTCTGATATTTCAAAGAATTGCATATTGATTCAGTTCATTTTGATGAATGGAATATATCACTTTGCTATTCAAGTGTTTTGTTAGGTAGCACTGTTGGCTGGCCTGTTACTGCTACAACACTGGCATTCATGAACCAGCAAAACAGAGGGAGGTTAGGTGTCAGTTATGTTAAAACATTACATTTTCCACCAAAAGATTACGGCATGCCAATAAGTCTTTGCAAACAAGTATTCACAAAATTTTACATTAAAGCTGAAGACAGTCCACAAATGGATTGTGAATCTTCACTCCACAAACTAGGGACCTTTATATGCTACCCATACAGAGGAGCCAAAATATTCATAAATCCAGTCTCCAATGTCCAGTATTTCACAGCAGCCAACACTTCAATACATTATCTACCATAGATCATGGTTGGTCTTCCTACCTGGACAGCTGTAAAGCTTCCGAGCCTGGGCAATGTCTCCTTTACTTAATCTAGTCCTTTGTCCAATAGGAGGTCGAACACCATTCACGTCATACTTTGGCAAAATAGTGTCAAGGAAAATTCCCCTAGAGAGAGAGAATTGAAGCAGTGAGTACTAACAGTGCCTGTGAACAAGCAAAACCTTTTACCATGGAAACAAGACAGGAGAAATATATCCTAAAATGCAGATGTCATTTCTATTCTGATTTAAGAGACTTTAAAAGGAAATATTGCTTCTACAGTAAACTGTACAGTTTCAAATAATCAATGCAATGGCAAAGTTGGCTAAATTAATATAGTATTTTTCACAATTTTCAAATCTTTTTTTAAACTGCTCTTCAGTTTCTTTTTTTTTTTTTTTTGTTAATTTAACATTTCTTCATCCAAACTTGATTACTTTATGAATTAGTAGTTCTAAGATCCAAATGAATGAATATCACAGCCTGCCTTAGTGCGGATCTGCTAGGACATAAGAGGGTCCTACACAATGGCTCTATGGAGTTCAATGAGCCCTAAATGACAATTCCCTTAAGTGAGGAAGGTGCTAAATGGTTGTTATTCCATCAGGAAATTAGGTATCCTAAGAGGTGCAAATCATTCAGCAAAAGTTAAAAGACAGCCCAACACCTCTTTACTACAACCACATTTATACTATGTATCACAATGGAAGAAAAAAAATAAACCCAACTGAATTTCTAGGTACCAAGACTTAAGCACAGCAATGCAAAAAGGTTAATGCTTTCATAAGGAACAGCTTATCTTCAACTGACTCTGCATCTTTACTCACTTACTCTGCACCATCCCATGTCTGCACTACACCTATCCTGCACACCTAAGGCTTACTCTACAGGGTTCACAGTGCAACACATCACACATACTGTACACCAATGTGTGTAATCTCCAGTGTTGTCTGGTTATTCTGCATAAATTATGTCTATTCTGTAAAAGAATGAATGCCTGCTAAGTATTACCTCATGCTCACTCCTATGTCATGATAGTTCTTTATGATGTCATGATTTTTTTCCTCCCTGGGGTGCTTTTTGCTCCCATGCTTTCCAAACATCAAGCTTCCTCCAGTGGGATACTGCCCACTAGTAGATAGTTCTCCCATATGAGAGAGGTACCCCAATTCAGTACTGGGGTATAAGCTGTCTACATGGGTTATCACACAGGCATCCATGAATGTCATTTGTTCACTTGCCAGCATCCCAGTAATGGGAGTTTTTGTATGAATTAAATCCACCCATGAACAGGTGAGATAAACTATCTGCACTGCTATGGAGATCCACAGTGCTTCTGCATGCATACATACAGATGCTGTCATGCTCTTGGTAATCAAGGCAGCCACCAGATGGTGCTTGTGGAACCAAAACTCTGTGTGTGGCATGCACACTTAACACCACCTCTCCCTCGCCCCTCTCCTGCAGGGATTGTGGCTGTATGCATCCTCCTACTCCATGCCCCCCCCACCCCAGATGGGCAGACCCATCTTCGCCTGCCAGCTCCATCAAGCATCTGAGCCACTAATTGCACTTGAGTCCCTTTGGGTGGTAGTTAGTGCTTTATCTCTCTATGCCACAAAAGCTGACTACATGACATCTTACCTAGTCTGCACCTGTTTTGTCTTCCATGCAGCAGCCTATGTTCTCCTGCACCAACCACACCCATTGTGTGCCATCCTAGTGCTAATCTGCATCAGCCCATGCCTACATGCTATGACCCCATAACTGCTTTGGGTCATGTCATTCTTACTATGCACCACACGTCAGGTGTACTTTGCTGCACCCAAAGTTACTCTGCACCACTCAATACCTGTGCTGCACCACCCACTGCCTGCTCTACATCATTCTCACCTTGTACTACCCACACTTACTCCGCACCAAGTAATACCTCCTATCATTTGATGCCAACTCTGCATGAACGGATCCGTAATGTACAACAGCCACACTTCCTCTGCATCAACCATTCATACCGAAAACTACCTCAAGACAGCTCAGCACCATGTCTGCTCACTCTGTGCCACCCCATGATGACTCTTCAGCACTCCACCATAACTCTGCATGACCTCATCCATACTCCTTAGCACCCCAAGATGACTCTTCAGGACTCCACCATAACTTTGCATGACATCGTCCATACTCTTTAGCACCTCATAACAACTCTTCAGCACTCCACCATAACGCACCTCAAACAATCTAATGTCAGCACTGTTTTATCCACCATTGAAGGTCTGTGAAACAATCTAATGTGAGGCATTGTTTTATCTGCCAGGTTTGAAGGTCTGTGAATTAAATGTGAGGCATTGTTTTATCTCCTAGGTTTGAATATCTGTGAATCTAATGTGCGGCATT
The DNA here is from genome assembly GCF_019279795.1 of Protopterus annectens. Taxonomy (NCBI): domain Eukaryota; kingdom Metazoa; phylum Chordata; order Ceratodontiformes; family Protopteridae; genus Protopterus; species Protopterus annectens. The sequence continues at coordinate 428,413,975 of NC_056743.1, read as the reverse complement.
GTTTTATCTGTCAAGTTTGAAAGTCTGTGAATCTAATGTGTGGCATTGTTTTATCTCCCAGGTTTGAATGTCTGTGAATCTAATGTGAGGCATTGTTTTATCTCCCAGGTTTGAATGTCTATGAATCTAACATGTGGCATTGTTTTATCTCCCAAGTTTGAATGTCTGTGAATCTAATGTGAGGCATTGTTTAACTCCATGATTTGAATGTTTGTGAATCTAAAGTGTTGCATTGTTTTGACTCCCAGGTTTGAATGTCTGTGAATCTAATGTGTGGCATTGTTTTATCTCTCAGGTTTGAATGTCTGTGAATCTAATGTGAGGCATTGTTTATCTCTCAGGTTTGAATGTCTGTGAATCTATTGTGAGGCATTGTTTTATCTCCCAGGTTTGAATGTCTGTGAATCTAATGTGAGGCATTGTTTATCTCTCAGGTTTGAATGTCTGTGAATCTAATGTGTGGCATCGTTTTATCTCCCAGGTTTGAATGTCTGTGAATCTAATGTGAGGCATTGTTTTATCTCCCAGGTTTGAATGTCTGTGAATCTAATGTGAGGCATTGTTTATCTCCATGATTTGAATGTTTGTGAATCTAAAGTGTTGCATTGTTTTATCTCCCAGGTTTGAATGTCTGTGAATCTAATGTGAGGCATTGTTTCAACTCTCAGGTTTGAATGTCTGTGAATAACATGCGGCATTGTTTTATCTCCTAGGTTTGAATGTCTGTGAATCTAATGTGAGGTTTGAATGTCTGTGAATCTAATGTGAGGCATTGTTTATCTCCATGATTTGAATGTTTGTGAATCTAAAGTGTTGTATTGTTTCATCTCTCAGAAATGTCTGTGAATCTCATGAGGCATTGTTTTTATGTCCCAGGTTTGAAATGTCTGTGAATCTAACATGAGGCATTGTTTTATCTCGGTTTGAATGTCTGTGAATCTGACATTGTTTTATCTCCCAGGTTTGAATGTCTGTGAATCTAATGTGAGGCATTGTTTCAACTCTCAGGTTTGAATGTCTGTGAGTAACATGCGGCATTGTTTTATCTCCTAGGTTTGAATGTCTGTGAATGTAATGCGTGACATTGTTTTATGTCCCAAGTTTGAATGTCTGTGAATCTATTATGAGGCATTGTTTTATGTCCCAGGTTTGAATGTCTGTGAATCTAATGTGAGGCATTGTTTATCTCCATGATTTGAATGTTTGTGAATCTAAAGTGTTGTATTGTTTCATCTCTCAGGTTTGAATGTCTGTGAATCCAACATGAGGCATTGTTTTATCTCCTTGGTTTGAATGTCTATGAATCTAACATGCGGCATTGTTTTATCTCCTAGGTTTGAATGTCTGTAAATCTAACATACGGCATTTATCTCCTAGGTTTGAATGTCTGTAAATCTAATGTGTGGCATTGTTTTATGTCCCAGGTTTGAATGTCTATGAATCTAACATGCGGCATTGTTTTATCTCCCAGGTTTGAATGTCTGTGAATCTAATGTGTGGCATTGTTTTATCTCCACAGGTTTGAATGTCTGTGAATCTAATGTGGGGAATTGTTTTATCTCCCAGGTTTGAATGTCTGTGAATCTAACATGCGGACTATTTTATCTCCCAGGTTTGAATGTCTGTGAATTGGCAGAAAACATGACTCTCTTGTGTACTTTGGAGTTGTACTGCACAAAGCACAATCTACTGTAGAGGATCTCATTACTACTTCCATTACACTAATTGAAGGTGACTGCATTCATTTAGGAGGGGGTAACACTGTCTGCACCCCCTGATGGGGTGCTCCATTCCCATAACCTTGATCTCTACAAGAACTAACTTCAACTTTTCAATAACCTGGAGTAGGTGCAACCTCAATGACCGTACTTATGGACACTGGGGCATGATGGCAGGACCCCCCACATCAGGGGAAGGGGTACATGGGGAGGACAAGTCATCCAGAAGAAAAACCTTCTAACTGAATTGCATTTTGTATATATCTCAGTGGACTGAGGCGTGTCAGAATACCATGGTTGATCTGTGAGCCAGCAATTCAGTGCTGTTTGAATCTTTTAGGCTTGCATTCTAGGGGTTAGACTAAAAAGAAGGACATGATTCCGTAATAAGAGAAACGTGTCATTTGGGTGGAATCATCCTTCCTTTCCTTTTTTCCTGCAGCCATTTACAGCTTCATCTCAATGGCAGACAGTATCCTGACAATGAAAGCTGTTCATATGTTAACAAACTTTATTACACAGCCTGACAATGAAGTTTCCAGTGTCAGCACAACCAATAACAAAACTAAAGAAGTTATTCCAAAAGTAAGCTATTATTTGGAGGAAGAACAACAATCTGTCACTAGCATTAATAATATTAATGTAATTTAACTGTCAATTTAAACTTTTATTTCCTGGGAAACTAAGCCATTCCAGAGACAAGAGACTTAAAAATTAAAGATCCCCAGTTGTTTTAAATAAGAAACGAGGCTTTCCTATCAATAGGCCTCGTATATCATTCATGTACACTAGACATGCATATGTCAGGTCTGTGTACTGGGTTCCCTGAATGAATTTACATAAAGAGGTTTTAAGATAATGGCCTTACAGCTATCACTGATATTTTAAATCTGACAGAGTAAACATACAATGTTTACTTCATTAAAATCAAAAGGAAAATTAGAACTTTTTAGGGATTTAATGGAAAAATGAACTGTTTCAAGCAACATTACAGTGTCATATTTTGTGATTAGAGTGTAGTAAAGCTCAAAAAAGGCATGTCAGTAGAACTCTATGGGTACTCTACTTTTAACTTGAATCCATTCTGAGGCATAACCAATAAGAATAGTTCTTTTCTCATAAGTCAGCTTATTATCTGTTTAAAAATAATGTTACTAATGCTAAATGACATTCTTTTCATTTCGTTTTGGGCATTCTGCAAAATCTGCAATGTCTCACTCCCTTTGGTTGACTCTCTAAAGCAAATTTGAGGAAAACAGGAGATACAGGTGTGATAATATGGCACCATCTAGTAAGAGCAGAGGCTTTTTCCTCTTGGGCTGGCTTTAATTTCCAAGTTCTGCTCGAGGCAATCATGTTGTTTTAATTGTGCTGACAGTAGCAGGGACAAGCCTATGAAAAGCTTTGAAAACTTTGACAAGAACTAGTTAAACTTCGTTCTGTCTGACTTCAAATATCATGCTTAACTAGCAATGAAAATATTAAGGTTAGCTAGACAGTTATCCTGTCTTCATAAGTTACTAGGTCAGTCTTCATTTTTTAGCTAATACTAACTTAGTCTACATATAGCAGAAGCAATTACTGCAGGTACCAGAAGGATCCTTAAGGACTATACTGTCCAGTTCCATTGATTTTATAGTTTTTGTCTTACTGTTTTGTAGACTACCTACAAGATTTTATTTAGCAAGCAGAACTATACTGCCTGTCTGATGCTCCAGTCACACATGATGATGATGAACACCTGTGACAATACCCACTGTGTGCATTTCTCACATAGTGTCACACATGATGATGATGAACACCTGTGACAATACCCACTGTGTGCATTTCTCACATAGTTTTCCTCTTGCAGCACTAATTGTGCTCTGCTGCTAAGAATTCATCTACAGTGCACTATACTTCAATACTATGCAAACTACTTTTTTCAGCTCAAGGACAATTGCTTTGCTTGCCCACTGCAATAACTTATAAGAACTGTATCCGTTATGGGTGACTATTAGTTACAGCAAGGACAGTTTATTTTACAAGCAATGTGATATGTCAAAAGCAGGGCCCATTTTAACATTGCTTATGTTAGGTCAGAATGAAGACATGCATAAATTAGCTTCTGAATAAGAATGCATCTGACTGTAATGATTTTTAACTGTAAAAATCCAACAGTACATTTTCTAACGCTTCCACTATAATACATTTACTGCTGTATTTTTGGGGAAAGGATTAAAGTCCGTTATTAAAATATGCTTAAAAGTGCATACAGCAAGATTTAATTTTTTTCTTAAAAAGAATGAATTATGACAATCCCCCGGATTTACGAATCTTCCATGCAGGAGTAATCTAGCCCTGCACGGAAGCGGCCATTTAGAAGGAGGATGGCAGCGCACCATGCATATTAATGAAGGCGTGCTGCCTGAACTCCTAATCCTACATGGAGCGTGGATGAGTGCAGGGGGCGTGTCTGAGAACAGAGCTCTCAGAATAAACATGCCCCTGCAAAGTAGAACAGCAGAAAGTGTAAATAAATGAGCAAAACCGCTCACAGGGGTCTGCATATCCCCACCAACAGTCCCCCATGTGTACAACAGCAACAGGACATAAAAATAAAAGGAAGAAACCCCTTTATTTTTTTTAAAGCTCCGAGTACAGCTAACCGTAGGTGCGCGGATGTGCCCATTGCTTAGCTACTGTTAAAGCAGCTTAAAAGGCTGAAGAGGATAACAAGGAAGATATATGCACATGAAGTTTGAGTCCCACTGCAGCACATACCGTTTGTCATGTGAAATCTGTATATGAACATTTTTTTTATATTTTCATGCTGTATAACCAACTAAATAACATTTAAATGTGAACTGGAGTACTGCATTAAATGCACATGTGAAGTGTCAGTGTCATAATGAATAAGGCACTAGTAAGCAGGTTTAAGCACAAATAAGCAGTAGTAAGCATATATAAGCACTAGTAAGCATGTTTAAGTGTGTTTGCATGGGGGTAAGCATTGCCTACACAGATTATGCAAAGTAGAAGCTAACTCAGTGTAAGAAACTGTAACCGAAGGTTAGCATTGCTTAGCTCCACGCAAACCCACGCACACCCACTTACAACTGCTTTAAAGTGCCTTAATCTCTCTGTACCCAACGGCCCGTGTTCTGCCCAGCAACAAAATAAACAGCTTCTGCAAGTCTTGAACTCATGACCCTGTACACCACAGTCACAGTAGTTAACCACTAAGCCATCATAACAATACATATAAATGAGGTATCAGCAAACTAATCCTCACCACAGGAAAATCAAACCAAACAAACAAACTGAATCTATCTACAGTGTGATGTTGTATAACCTGCCACATAACATAAATATGTGAAATGGAGTGCTGCAGTAAGCATAGATTTGAGGTGTTATTCTAATAAAGTGTAGAAGTCCCCTGGACCCCATATAGTGTATGTACACATGAATCACGTATACCAGACACATACATAAGCTGTAATGAATAATAAATCACTGCCAAAAGGCAAATATAGTGCTAATTAACTATTAAGCAATGCTAACCACAGCACAGCTCAACTTAGTAAGTGTAAGCAACGTGTTGGGGAGCCAATTCAATCTGCCTAGTGGTATACCTCTTTATCACTGCCAACCTTAGGTAAGCAGGTGAGCCCATAGCTTAGCCTTTTCAAAACTGGCCAATCACAGAAAAGTGTGGGAAATTGGCCATATTTAAACCCCACAGGCGGGAATACTTCCCATAACTGGTTGTAGCTTCCTATTGCAGGCAGAATGGCTGGTGTGGGTGAAGGCACTCGATTTAGAGCACAGCGCTGGGGCACACAGGAGTCCAGTTTCATGGTATGGCTCCTGGTAAAACACCATGAACAGAGACTACTGCAGGGCCAGTACCAGGGCTCGCAGTATAAAATGGAGGCCTGGGACAGTCTCGCCTGTGACCTCACCAGTGCCACAGGTATCCCCTGGACTGGTGAGCAGGTCAGGCACCACCATGCTGACCTGAAACGGCAAAAGGGGGATGTACTGGAACAGTGGATCCAGGAATCTCGGCAGATGCCTAATGCCCCAGTATTAAGTACCCATTCTACTAAGTAGTTAATAATTACCTAGCTTGTGTATACTATGGATAGGTATGGCTAAATATCACTGTATTTCTCTGACAGCTGCATATGAGCGGAGCTGTGAACCAGCAAGCCCATTATGCTAGGTTGCAAAGGCTGTGTCGAGAGGCAGGTTAGTAATCATTCAGCATGTACTGTCAAAACAAATAAATATAAGAGCCTTAGAAAGCGTCGTACCAGTAGAAATAAATGTGTAATATTCTGTGAATAAAGGTATAACACCTGGAGTGCTTCTGTTTACTCTTCTTTCATATGTTGTTGAACTGTTGCATACTATAAATAGTACTGTTGTATTAAGCAGTGTTACCCACACTGTGGTATGCAGATAAAATGTGTATGAAGTTCTGTACAACAATGTTGGAAGTGCCAAGAGGTCAGTCATATTGCACAAGTGAGGGAGACTTGCACAGAAAAGAGTAGAAAGCTTCACATCAATTCCCTGATAGCACAGGGGTTTGAATCCCGGGAGTGCTAGTACACTGTATGCATAATCATACCCCACAACTGTACAGATTTTGTTAAATGTTCAGATAGAAAGCTGTATGCATAATTACACCCAACAACTGTACATCATTTTCTAGAAAGTTCAAATAGAAAGTTGTATGCATATTTATACCCCACAACTGTTCCAATCTGCCCAGCATGTAAAGATAAATGGCCCAAATCACCAGCCTGGTACCCTGTTCCCCTGAAAAATCAGTGTGATGATCCAAGAAATGTAGGCAGCTGTTAATGACATATAACTCATAGTCAATACGTGTACATACTCGGAGAATGTATATTAAAACAAACCTGTCATTCTAGCACCTCACCCAAAGTGTATGAGAGCAATTCTCAACATATGTTGCATTAACACCTGCATCTTGTCACACCTGTATGCAAGACACAGGTCACATATATAATGATCTATAAACATACCAGTGTACAATATAAGGCAATTGGGTAGTGTAATAATACATGTAAGGGACAGATCACTGCAGTGACCCAGAATGTTGCGAAAACTACAAGGATATATTAGTTGTTAACTGAATCTTTCTCTCACCCCTACCATATGTGCAAAAATAACACAATGACACACCTCAACCGGTATGTGTACACTCCAAACATATGTTGGGACATATGTCCTAATGTTTTATAAATATTCACATTTGTTTCTATGCATGTGCCATGTTAAAATACACCCATATTGGTGGCTTGTTGCCATCAATGAAACCTGCATGCTGTTGTAATGACCACTGTTGTTCCATGTATGCATGTGTTCTGCTTGCTCTGCAACTGTGTTAAATCTGGTGTTTTGGGTTAATGGGAATACCTATGCATGCTGTTATAACTAATCCTAAATGCTGTTGACTATTACTAACCCATACTATCATAAACCTGCTACAACATAGCTCGTATGGGAAGGCAGGTCCCAACAGACCCACCTGTCCCACCTCAGCTGGCCATGGCACCAGGCACCAGCACATCTGGGGCCCAGCCTGGGACCTCCTCATCTGTGGGCCCTGCACCACCTTTGTGTGGAACCACTGCAGGGAATGGAGATTGCCCCCCCCCGGGAGAGGGTGTGGAGAGAAACATGTCACCCTTCAGGTCCGGGCCGTAGTGCGTACGGAGCTCTATATGAAGTTTTGAGACTGGCTATGCCAGCTTGAGGGCTGAGTGGCGCAATTAGAGGGTGATCCTGCCCCTCCTACACAGCCCCCAGCACAGCCACCTTTGGGGTCGTGAAGGTGCAGTGGTGACTGCCCATGGGTGGGGACCTCAGTCCCACTGTTGCCATTTGGAGGCTCATGTGCTTGCGACTTTCCAAACACCCCTCCCCATCCAAGGTGTCCCCCCCCCACATGTCATATACTGCCCCTGTATGCTGTCTTGTCTGTCATCCTACCCAACTTATCCTCCCTGAGCATACCTACTCTCCTTCCCCAACATCCCACTCTCACCTTAAAAAAAAAAGGGCAATCTGTTCCCCCCCAAAAAAAAATCACGCCCCATGCATAGCTGTCCATTTTGCACACATGTCCACTGGACGGTTCCACTTGAAACCATTGAATGTTCAGAACATCGAAGTTCTAATCATCGAGACCAGAACATCGAAGGTTCAAAGTGAACCACAAAAAAACTAATTTTTGTGTCTTTTGGCTTTTCCCGGTTAGGGGTCGCCACAGCTGAACTCCGGTCCGCTAATGATTGACAGTAGATTTTTACGTGCTGGCTTGCCGGGCCTAATGCACAACCTTCAACGAAGGAACGCCCATTCATGCATGTCGACACACAGAAGACGCTCTAACTGAGAATTGAACAGGCAACGTCTAACTGTGAGGCGACAACGCTACCACAGCACCAGCACCGCGGGACAATAAACAGTTAAAAACTATTTTATGCAGGGGGGCTTCACCCCCTGCACCCCCCACACCCCCCCACTTTAATATTCCAACTCCAAGATCGCACTACAGTGGGGTAAGGGAAATCTCCCATTTACTTCTATATGCGGTAGCACTAAACGGGAGATTTCCCATTCTACAATGCCAACACTCAGATGGCACACACACACAACATGCAGGGCACCTTGCTGCCTTGCATATACACCTGAAACTTACCAGTTTTACTTACCTGGCACTTACACTTTCAACCTTCGATGTTCTGAACTTCGATGTTCTGGTCTCGATGATTAGAACTTCGATGTTCTGAACATTCGATGGTTTCAAGTGTAACCCCACTAGACGCATGTAATCTGGTCTAATTGGCATCACAACATATTATTGTTGTCCTTACCCCTCTCCCAGGGATTTGAGTGTTCAAATGTACCTCCAAATTCACTGCATATGTACAGCTGTTGCTGTAGAAGAAATGGGCAGCTATGGACCTTCCCTTCACCCTTCCTGCACATCCCTAGCTATCTTGCCTATTGTCTTTACCTCTTTGTGCCCCTTTTTCACCACTTTCCTATCACCCCTTTTTCTTTTCTTTTAAAGAAATTAGCGTGGGGGTAAGCGTGAATAAGCACTTTTAAGCAGCAGTAAGCAGGTTTAAGCTTGTTTGCATGGGGGTAAGCAATGCCTACACAGACTAAGCAATTTAGAAGCAAACTGAGTATAAGAAACTGTAGCAGTGCCTACCTCCATGCAAACCCACCCAAACCCGCTTACAACTGCTTTAAAGTGCCTTAATCACTCTGTATCCCACGGCCCATGTTCTGCCCAGCAACAAAATAAACTGCCTCTGCAAAGCTCAAACCCTGGACCCTGCACTCAATACACAAAGTGATTTACCATGAAGCCATGGCAGATGTGCATAATCCTGATGTTTTCAAAAACATATCATCCAGCCCAGTCATTCAACAGTACAGAGAATGTATTCCAACATGTAGATGTATGTGTGTGAGCAAATATATTAATTAATCTAAACAGGTACAACATATTGATATATGTAGATATAGAAATATATACATATAGAAATATATATGAACATATAAACATGCAAATGTCTACATCTACATGTCTAAATATATACGGCAGATTATATATATCTCAGCAGATATATATATATATATATATATATATATATATATATATAAATACATAGGTATATAGAGATATACATCTGTAGATAATGAGGAAATAACAAAAACATAGATGTCCTCATGCAATGTTAATGGGGTTGAGAGGCCCCACACAATATATGTCTTGTATGAATAGGTATATCCCCACCACAGACAAGCATGTCCCCCCTGCAATACACTACCAAGTATTGTAGATCCCATAACCAGGACCAGACATGACATGGCCAGCCCTAGGCTACATATACACAGACACATATATACAGATATATATACATATATATGTAACTACACATATGCACACAGAGATATGTACAGTAAGATACATATGTAGTACATGCACACAATATGGAGTGGACAGTACACCTACAGTCACCACCTTACCAACTGGAGGCTGTATGAGCCACCCATACGAATGAGTTTCATGGCCTGCAACATATACCCACAGAGATATCAAAAGGTATAACACCACACACAGGTGTGCGTAAATGAATGTGAAAGCTTTATCTGTGTACTATGACAGCTGTATATGCCATGTCATACAGCTGTTTAGACACTGACATCCATATGAACAGTGTAATGCAACTGTGAAACAGTTATACTAAGAGCAGTGGCCTGGAAAGGTTAACATATGTTGCTGTCCAGGTTGAGGCCTTCTAGTACAATAGTAATGACAGGCTGGGCCACAGCATACCAGACAATCAACAGTGAGTAATGCAGATGTATAGTTCAGCAGCCTCTATCTACACTCTGTACACAATCCCTAGGGGTACAGATCCCAGTTGACACAATGGGGATGTATCTGTTACATAACAAGGCATAACTGACACCATCACAATCACAGTGACAAACAGAACATTCCATATGGCAGAAGGCAGTAGGCCTGCATTTACCCAAGGTGGATTGTATGGTAATGTACATCCAGATACCTTAAGGCAGCTTACCCCAGATATCTACACATGTTGTAACAGCCAAGGTTAGACATGGTCCGCCCCCCCCCCCTAGACTCACTAATACTGGGCCATATACCACTGGTACATACATTGGCCTCTGGAGTGAGTGCATTAGGGCACACGTGTATTGTGTAGGTGAAGCCCACACATATATGGCCCCGACCTCCCAGTATGTGTGGGGGACACAACAGCAGTGGAGTGATGGCAGTAATGACAGCATGACTTACACACAGCCTACTACATAACAACCCCTGACAGCATGTCATATGTGCAAAGCCTAGTATGTAGGTGGAGGACAGAGGCTGGAACACAGGCAAATGTGTGTAAAACTGTTGTCATACAGTAAGCAAGATATGTATATGTGTACATATCTATAAGGGTATGTATATACTTATTTATACATATATGTTCATAGGTAGGTACTAGGCTATCAGCCCAAGGGCCTATGTAAGCCTAGCTAACAAGCTTCCCTGGCTTATGCCACCCAAGAAAGTTATTTTCCTGTGCCACTGTCAAGCAGAGACATAGAAGTGATCCCCAGGGTGTATTTCCCATTTCCCATCCACTCATCAAGATTTTTCTTGAAGAGTACTAATGAAGAACTTTGCTTGACATAGATGGGTAGCCTGTTCCAGAGTATGGGAAGTCTCTGGGACAGGAATCTATCCCTCTAGCATGTCCTGTTTATTGTGGTGAAAAGGTTCAAGTCCCTAGAGCGTGTAGCTCGGAGGGATTGGGATTTCTTTAGATGTAGCACGTCCAACAGCTCTGGGTTTGACATAGCTTTATATGGTAGGCAGACATCACCTTGGAGTAGGCGATATGCTACAGAGTAAAGCGGGAGTTTTTTTGAGGCGGCCAGTGTAGGGCATTTGTTTGAGGCCAGTAATCCTCTTTGCGAGGTACTTCTGTGGCCTTTCTAGCTGCTGCAGATATCTCGTGAGGTACATTCCAAAAGGGGCAATGTACTCTATAATGGGTCTAATGAGTGTCGAGTAGAGGGGAACAATGACCTCTTTTTTCCTGGATGAGAACCCTTTTATGATGAGGTGTGCCATGTAGAAGGACTTCCTGACTACTGTGGTGATGTGACTATCGTAGGAGAGACTACTGTCCACCTGGGTCCCAAGGTCTCTTATCACACATTCAGTATTAAGTAGATTGCTGCCTATGTGGTAGTTCATGGGTACAGAGTTTTTACCAAAGGGGATGACACTGCACTTTTTGGCATTGAGCTTGAGGCCATGGCTCTGACACCAGGCATCTGTCTCAGCAAGGCCCTTCTGTAGGATGTCCACATTATTTGGGGACTTGACTACGATTCCTAGTTTGCAGTCATCTGCGAACTTCATTAGCCAGAGGCCTTCTGTGTTAGCCTGTACTTCAGAGAAGTAGATACCAAACAGGAGAGGTCCCAGGATGGAACCCTGTGGTACTCCACTTGTCACTGCTTTGAGGTCAGATTTGGAGTCTGGAACTTTTACAGTGTGGGTTCTGTCAGTGAGCCAGTTGGCAACCCATCTCGTGACGTAGGGATTTATATCTAGTTTACTGAGTTTAGCTATAATTCCAGAATGGGAGATGGTGTCGAAAGCCTTGGCGAGGTGAAGATAGGCTGTGTAAACCACCTTATCCTCATCTACGGCTTTGGTGACTGCCTCAAAGAAGTCAATCAGGTTCAGGAGGCATGATCTGCCTTTCACAAACCCAAACTGGGTGGGATCCAGAGTTTGGAGGTTACCAATGTCTTTGTTTATGAGTTCCATGACGATACGTTCTATGGCCTTGCAGACCAGGCTCGTCAGGCTAACAGGTCGATAGCTCCCAGGATTAGTGGTGGCTCCCCCTTTGTGGAGTGGGATAAATGTTGCTGTGTGCCATTCAGTGGGCACAAAGCCAGATGCAAGGCTATTACTGAACATGGTGCTTAAGTGGGGAGCCAGTTCATTCTGAAGTTCATGTAAAACGCAGCATGGGATGTTGTCCGGTCCCATGTAAGCTGTCTTTTTGGCTTTAGAGAGTGCAGCTTTTACCTGTGTAGTTGCGATTACAGGGACTGTGCATTCTTCCTGTATAGATATGGGCCCTTTAGGGGGTGAGGGGTGTGTAAAGTTAGCACTGAACCTATCTGCCAGGATGTTGACAATATCAGTTGGTTTTGTAATTTTCGTGCCGTTGTGCTGTAACTCAGAGCAGATCTGGGTGTTGCCATCGAGATTCTTGACATAGCTATAGAATGCTTTGTGGTAATTTTATTTTCGTAGCTAGCTTTGGAGGATCTTATAAGGGATCTCAGCTTCTTACTGAGGCTGACCAGGGAGCTCCTCCACTCATGAGATTTTACTCTCTTTTGCAACAGTTTCTTCCTTCTGTTGTACAGTTTGTTTATGGCAGGGGGCCACCAGACTGGCTTCCTTTTTTTGGAGGATAGTGTCTTGGATCTGTTTGGGATAGCACGATCCATGCACTTGTGTAAGTGCTTATAGAGTGCATTTGTGTAGGATTCAGTAGTCGCAACTGTATTGTCCATATGCATGGGTGTCATGAAGATCACTACTTCTCTCTTAAGAAGCATGAAGTTGGCTTTGGAGAAATTTTTTACTGTGGTTTCCTTAATGGGAATTCCTTAATATGGCCTGCACATGGAGTGGAGCCCTACCCTCAGCCCCAAGAGTCCTAACCTCTCAGTGCAAGGGGATGTCAGGTATGTATTGCAGGTATATTTGTAGACTATTGCTACTGTAATAGGGATTTTCTTCACAGAAATGGTGTGTGTGGGAGGCAAATATGCTGTTAACATGTGCGCCATTGGCTACTGGCAGACATCCTAAGGTCATCATAGTACAGTACGACTGCTAGCACAGTAATGCCTCTGCGGACTACAGCTGAGATATGGCCAACATATGTGGACAGTCTGACACACTCTGGTCAGTCCAGGGGTAAATACAGAACTCCTTCATGCAAGACATGTGGACCAAGCCTGCCAATGTGGATGTTAGCAGCCATGTAGATGGGTATAACACGTACATACTGGTATACATGTGCCCCCATAGGTTATGCATTCATACACCCCTGTCTGTCCTGACACATAATAACCACTGGTACAGAGGTGCCATGGCCACATACTACCCACTAGTTAGTGACATACATCTGTACAGCAGTCCACTGCTTTGTCTGACATACATGACTGTTATGGTGGCCTGGCAGCAGTACATCTGGCAAGTATCGGGACATAACATCTCACTGGATAAGTACAGCAAGCTGCTAGGGATGCAATAAAGCACAGTGCAGGCTAAAGGCAGACTGACTCAACACTGGCCTACATCTCCTATGTGGGAATACACATGTACCTGCATAGATAGCAGGCTCTACAGGCATGTGACATCACAGTGGAATACACATGTACCTGCACAGATAGGCTCTACAGGCATGTGACATCACAGGGTAACAGACACCTGTGTGAAAGTGCATAACCACAACCAATGTGAACACACCCACAGCCACATATGGTAAGCTGGTGTAATATTACAGTATATGGACTATCTGATCTACACCATCCTCATATGAGCCACTCATGCAACAACCCTACATATACTGATATACTGGGCCACTACACAGTGTGGTCCGATGCCTGTCTGTGGTATGGGACATGTGTGTGTTCGCCCCTAAAAACATGTAAGCTGACAGAGTGACATACAGTGGAGCAGCATGTAACATCAGATAGAGAACAGGACCAAGAACAATGGCATCTACCTCAGTCTCTACACAGGCCAAGGTACATATTCACTATACACACACTGTCGACAATTACCAGACTTACACATACCTCAGTACTATACACACAACCACAGAATGCCCAGGCTATGTTCTCAAATATAACCCCTACTATACATAACATGTATAGCAGTCTGATATCTCACTGGCTTGTTAGCAGATATGCTGTCAATGAATATGGTGTACAGAACATATGCACCCCCTACTGCATGACATATGTACAAAGGTTGACAGAGTTGTGGCTGGAGGACAATCACAGGCCCAATATTGACATGTTGCTGTGATAACCTCATACATTTACTATTGTAACAGGGTTTGTTGCAACATATGTCCTATGAGGGATATGACGTCAGTAACTTTCCCAGCTGTCACCATCTACTGACTGCAATGCTTACACTACCTTCTGCAGTTGAGAGACAGGTGCTCTGTGGGTAACACAAGGAACACAAGGCACAACACACTGCCCAGTCTGGAGATGACCCTACAGATGGAGATTCCTCATAAACATAGCACTGACATGACAAGTATTAAAACATGTAGGGCAGCCATATCCACACACACCCTGTTAAACCAACATTACCCCAACTGTAGTATAGCAGCACTTACAGTCTGTAGTCAAGACAGGCACACACCCCGTCCTGTATGTTGGCCTTTTTCCACAGTGTATGTTGTCAGAGTTAAGTCCCTAATCCATCTGTGATGCTGTTTGCCACATAACAGATCTAAGTTCATGCTCACAGTGAATGAAAAGGCCCAACACCAACATGATGTTCCTAGATATTGGAGTGTGTTTCCATGTAAACTGGCTATGGGAATGTTACCACAGCTGTTCCACATGTAATCAGATAGAGGAGGGCTGCACTTCGTACAGAGGCCATCAGCTGATCATGAGCATCACTAACAATACACATGCTGCTGTTTAAGCAATGCAGGTGTAAGTCTCCACATCCACCAGAGAGGGAGTGAGAGAGGAAGACAGAGGCAAAGATAAGTCAGGGTGGGTTGGGAGAGTAAAACGTTAGCATGTATGTGTCACAGACCAAACAGTCCAAGGTATGGAACCCCGGACTATGTAATGATATCACATCTGTTATCCCTTTACAGTGGATATTGTGATATATACTAGGGGCACCATATAAGACATTTGCAAAACCCACTCAACATTGAGTCTAGTTGTTGCACACTCACAACAACCTCCACACAGGACACAAATGACAAACATGGACATGGACACACACAGGCACACACACACACGCACACACACACGTCTTGGTCTGGGATTAGAATTCCTACCTAACCGGTTTATTACACTACAGTACTACGCAGGTATAGGAGGCGCCACAGAGATTACTGTAACACGCTTTCCCCAAAGGTGTATTTCACAGTGAATGACATCAGCAGTACTGCCAAAGTAGGGCATTTGAATTGTAGTGAATGTGACTAGCAAACATGCATTGCTCCCTACACATAGGTACAGACACCAAAACATCCACAACTCCTATGTGTGGGAATAGAACCCCTACCAGAGTTCTATATCACACTACAGCATTGCACTGTTACAGCACATGCCACAGAGATTACTGGAGTACTCTTTCCCCAAAGGTGTACTTCATAGTGAATGACATCAGCAGGATTGCCAAAGTAGGGTATTTGAATTGTATTGAGTGTGACTAACCTAAACTGCCCTTATTAGTCTGTATGCATCAGCCGTTGTTCTGGCCAGAACAAAAGTAACCACCCTTTGCAGGTTGTGAACCAAGAACCCTGTACATTACAGTCACAGTAGTTAATCACTAAGCCATCACAGCAGTACATGAGACTGAGGTTTCAACAACGTAATCCCACCATAAGAAAATCAAACTGAACATGTGAAACAAATGTATATACAGTTGCCCGTAAAAGACCTCTCCGAAGCCAACTTCATGCTACTCAAGTCAGACATGACAAAGTTTGTGACACCCATGGAGACAGGAGCTGAAAGTCCAACTGATGAATCCTACACTAAGGCATTGTATGAGCACATCCGCTTGTGCATGATTCGTGCCATCCCACATAGAACCGCGACACTCTCCCCATATAATGCAAGCCAGTCATGTGATCCCCTGCCATAAACAGACTATACAACAGAAGGCAGAAACTGTTGAAGAAATGAGGATAATCCAAGGATGCAAACAACTCCCTTACCAGCCTCAGTAAGAGGCTAGAATCCCTCAGGAAATCCTCCAAAGCTGGTTACGTAACTAAATGTGCCACAGATTCCAAAGACAACCACAAAGCATTCTATAATTGTGCCCAGAATCTAAATGGCAATGCTCAGAAGTGCTCTGAGCTACAATAGAATGGCATTACACAGACTGATCCCAAGGATTACGCCAATATCCTGTCTGATTGATTTAGTGCCAAATTCAACCCCTCCTCTCACCCCCTAAAGGGCCCATGTCAATACCATAAGATTTCCAATTTCCTGTAATCATGGCCACACAGGCAGAAACCGCACTCTCCACAGCTAAGAATACAGCATCCATGGGACCAGATGAATCCTGGGCTGTGTATTACATGAACTACAAAATGAAATGGCAACTCACGTAACTGTCATGTTTAATCATAGCCTCACCTCAGGTCTGGTGCCCACTGAGTGGTGCACAGCTGCAGTTATCCTACTCCACAAGGGGGGATCCACCTAGGATCCGGGGAACTACCGACATAGCAGTCTGACGAGCCTGATCTGCAAGGCCATGGAATGCATTATCATGGGATCTATAACTGCAGACACTGGCACCTTCAAACACTACACGCCACACCGATTGGGCTCATGGAGGGCCAATATTATTTCCAGAAACTGACTGCTTTGAATCAGTCTGCAGAGCTCTTGAAGAGAGTAAGGTGGCCCACACAGCCTATGTGGACCTCGCCTAGCCCTTCACCACCATCCCCCAGTCTGGAAACATAGATTAACATACTAAGGCAGACATAAGTCCCTATACCACTCGATGGTTTGCCACATGGCTTACTGACAGAACCCAGACTGTAGAGGTAGCTGACTTCAACTCCAGCTCCAGACATGTGACAAGTGGAGTACCTCAGGGTTCAGTCCTGGGACCACTGTTTGACATTTACATCTCTGAAGTACAGGCCAACAGTACAGGACTCTGGCTAACAAAGTTAACAGATGACTGCAAACTGGGAGTCGTTATGAGCCTGACTGCACCGCATGATATGTTACTGATTCTGGCCTGACATCATACGGGTGGGATGGAGTACTGTTAACATCTTGTGCCCTTGTCATGTAAGGTCTTGGTTATGGGATCTGCAACAGCTGGTAGTGTATTGCAGGGCAGACGTGTTCGGCTGTGGGGGAGTACCTATTCATGCAAGACATATGTTGTTTGTGCCTCTTAAACTCATTAACGGTGCATGTGGACATATATGTTTATGTTATGTTCCCAATTTATCTACAGATGTATGTCTGTATATGTCTATATATATATATATATATATATATATATATATATATATATATATATATATATATGGGTCCGCCTGACAACGTCGACAGCTCAGAACGCAGACACTGAGCCAGAAGATCAACAACTGAGAAGACCGATGGATGAAAACACCGGCGCTGAGAACACCGACATGGGAAAAGGCTGTGTAAGTATGCGGTAGTGACAGACGTTAGGGTGTGAGTAAGGTAAGTGTGCGATATTGACGGTCTGTAGGGATAGGGGTGGGTTAAGTGAGTTAGGTTAGGGCCGGGTTAGGTAAGTGTCGGTAGTGATAGTCTTTGGGTTAGGGGCGGGTTAAGTGAGTTAGGGTTAGGGCACGGGTTAGGTAAGTGTGCGATAGTGACGGACCTTAGGGTTAGGGTTTGGGTTAAGGTTGTAGATAGTTGTGTATGTGAGGTTTAGTGTGGGTTTGTAAGGATTTTGGTGTGCTTGTGTTGTGTGTGTGCTTTTTGGACAGGGGATTTGTTTTGTTTGTTGATTGCCGTTATTATGGTGTGTTGGGCATGTGAGGTTTCGTGTTTGTGAACTGTCGGTTATGTGGTGTCGGTAAACTGGTTGTCGATGTTGTGGCTTGTCGACCTTGTCAGGTAGACCCATGTATATATATATATATATATATATATATATATATATATATATATATATATATATATATATATATAAACTTATATACATATGCATACATCTATAGATATATATATATGTCTCCATCCATATGTGTACATATATACAGC
>NC_056743.1:428368110-428393110 GCF_019279795.1 Protopterus annectens | reverse complement strand
GGTGGTAAAGATGTTATGTGATCACATGGGTTGTGACTGTTGCATAACAAGGCATAACTGACACCATCATGAGCACACCTACAAACAGAACAGTCTGTATGGCAAGAGGCAGTAGGCTTGCAGTACCCCAATTCATGTAAGTAATGTAAATATAGGTGAAGTATATGGTACTGTACATCCAGATACCTTGCGGCAGCTCACCCCTGATGCCCTCACATTTTGTAACAGCCAAGGACATTCCTGGTGCTCCCCACCTAGACTCAATAATACAGGGACATATACCACGGTTACATACACTGGTCTCTGGAGTGCATAAGGGCACACATGTATTGTGTAGGTGACGCCCACACATATATGGCCCCAGCCCCACTGTATGTGTGGGGGATACAACAGCAGTGGACTGATGGCAGCAATGGCAGTGTGATATACTCACAGCCCACTACAGAACAACCCCCAACAGCATGACATATGTGCGAAGCTTGGTATGTAGATGGAGGACAGAGGCTGGAACACAAGCAAATATGGGGAACACTGTTGCCATACACTAAGCAAGTTGCTGGTGTTACAGGATAGTCTGCAACATACCCTTAGTCAGGGAACTGAGGTTTGAAACAGAATTGGATGTAGCCATGTACTGATAGTACTCAACACACACACTGCCAGTGTAATATCTGACACAGGACCTGTGTGGTGGACGGACAACTCATGATAGGCATGCCTTTGTCCAGCAAGATGATAGGCCCACGGTAGTGAGCTATGCAGACAGACTGCATTCCAAGGTAAACTAGTATGTACACATGCACACCGTGTAACACCAGTACTATGCAAAGCATAACACAACTCTACTCAAAGTCTGCATGTCCTGATCCTCCTACATATATGTGGCTGCCATGAGTGTGCAGGTTCTCCTGTAGGAGGTATTGCTACCTGCTGTCTGCAACACTGATGCCCACACTCAGGAAGGATGTCCATCACACAGGAAATGTAAAGGGACCACACCCACATGCTGTAGGGATTTATAGTGGGTGGTTGCCATCACAGCGGTAATTGGAAGTAGTACACATGTGTAATCATATATATATGGCTATCTGGATAAGTATATGTACATATATTTCCACCATAAGTCCTGGACATGGAGTGTAGCCCTACCCCAGCCCCAATAATCCCAAAGTCATAGTGCAAGGGTATGTCAGGTATGTATAGCAGGTATATTAGTAGACTATTGCTACTGTCATTGGGATTGTCTTCACAGACATGGTGGGTGTGGAAGGTCACATCTGCTTATAACATGTGCCATTGGCTACTGACAGACATCCTAAAGAAATTGTAAAGTACCGTTGCTAGCATGTAATGCACCCCTGTGGAGTGCAGCAGAGATATTGGCCAATATAGTGCCTTTTTTAGGCAAAGTTCAAAGGACAAAACCACCACAGTAAAAGATACAAGCATGCAAAATCTGAAGGTAATGCTACTCAGTGCTAGAAGTCTAAACCTCAAAATGCACTCTCTCGAGGCACTCCTAAAAATGGAGAACATAGATATCTGTGCAGTAACTGAGACCTGGTTCAAGGCTCCAGAGAGCACCCCTGCAATACCAGGCTACAACTCTTACCACACTTTTTGGCCACCAAACCAGGACCGAAACACTAAAGGTGGATGAGTGTCAATATTCACACCACCAGGCTAGTTGCCCAACATATGCGTCTGAAATTCTCCAGGTGCAACTAACACTAGGTAAGACTGCAATCCAAATTGTAGTTTGCTACAGATCCCCCACCATACCACAAGATTCTCAGTACACCTTTCTAAACATACTGGAAAATATTAAGATAAAACAAAACACCCTAATACTGGGTGATTTTAACTACCCTGCCATTAACTGGGAAAACTACTCGTGTACCAACATCTTTGCCCAATGGTTCTTGGAATTCATAAATTCCATCGCCCTGGATCAACTAATCCATAGTCCCACCAGGGGCTCCAATATCCTAGACCTGGTCATTACCAACATGGGAAATCGATGCTCCACACCTATGGTCACCCCCTCGTTAGTCAGGTCTGACCATAAGCTAATCACCCTTAACATCCACATCCCACCCCCATCCCCCAGTAAGGAAACTTCCATAAAAAACTTCTCCAAAGCCAACTTTATGCTACTCAAGTCAGATGTGACAAACTTCATGACACCCATGCAGACGGGAACTGAAAGTTCAACTGCTGAATCCTACACTAAGGCACTGTACAAGCACATCCACTCATGCATGAATTGTGCCAGCCCAAATAGAACCAAGATGCTCTCATCCAAAAAAGGAAGCCAATCTTGTGGTCCCTTGCCATAAACAAACTTTATAACAAAAGTTAGAAACTGTTGCAGAAGAGAGGAAAATCCCAGGATGCAAAAAACTCCCTTACCAGCCTCAGTAAGAAACTGAGATCCCTCATAAAATCCTCCAAAGCTAGTTACGAAAATAAATTGCCAAAGATTCCAAAGACAACCACAAGGCATTCTATAACTATGTCAAGAATCTAAATGGCAATGCTCAGATCTGCTCTGAGCTAAAACACAATGGCATTAAATATACTGATCCCAAGTATATTGCCAATATCTTGGCAGGTCGATTCAGTGCCAACTTCACCCCCTCTCACCCCCTAAATGGCTCATCTCTATACCGGAAGATTGCCAAATTCTGGTAATAATGGCCACACAGGTAAAAACGCACTCTCCAAAGCTAAGAATACAGCATCCATGGGACTAGATGACATCCTGAGCTGTGTATTACATGAACTACAATATGAACTGGCCCCTCACCTAAGTGTCATGTTTAATCATAGCCTCACCTCAGGTTTCGTGCCCACTGAGTGGCGCAGAGCTACAATTATCCCACTCCACAAGGGAGGATCCAACTTGGATCCTGGAAACTACCGTCCCATCAGTCTGACGAGCCTTATTTGCAAGGCCATGGAGTGTATTATCATGGAACATATAAACAAAGACATTGGCAACCTTCAAACACTGGACCCCACACAGTTTGGGTTTGTGAAGGGCCGATCTTGTCTCCTGAACCTGATTGACTTCTTTGAATCAGTCTCCAGAGCCATGGACAAGGGTAAGGTGGTCCACATAGCATATCTAGACCTTGCCAAGGCCTTTGACACCATCCCCCACTCTGGAATCATAGATAAACTTACTAAGCTGGGCATTAATCCCTACGTCACCCAAGGGGTTGCTAACTGGCTTACTGATAGAACCCACACTGTAGAAGTAGCCAACTCCAAATCCAGCTCCAGATAAGTGGAGTACCTCAGGGTTCAGTCCTGGGACCGCTCTTGTTTGGCATCTAATTCTCTGAAGTACAGGCCAACACTAAGGAACTCTGGCTAACAAAGTTTGCAGATGACTGCAAACTGGGAGCCATTATTGAATCCCCAAATGATGTGGATACTCTACAAAAGGGCCTTACATAAACAGATGCTTGGTGCCAGAGCCATGGGCTCAAGCTCAATGCCAAGAAATGTATAGTTATCCCCTTTGGGAAAAAACATGTACCCGTGAATTACTATACAGGTGGCAGTACACTAAACACCGAAAGTGTGATAAGAGACTTAGGGACACAGGTGGACAGTGGTCTCACCTTCGATAACCACATCTCCACAACAGTCAGGAAATCCTTCTATGTGGCACACCTCATCACTAAAGGCTTTTCATCCAGAAAAAAGGAGGTCATTGTCCCACTGTACTCATCCCTCATTAGACCCATTATAGAATACAACGCCCCGTTTGGTATGTACCTCTCAAGACATCTGCAACAACTGAAAAGGCCGCAGAAATACCTCACTAAAAGAATCACAGGCCTAAAGCAGATGCCCTACAGTGACCACCTTAAAAAACTCCAGCTATACTCTGTTGCATATCGTCTACTCAGAGGCGATCTCTGCTTAACATACAAGGCCATGTCAAACCCAGAGCTGTTGGACATGCTACACTTAAAGAAATCCAAATTCCTCAGAGCCACACACTCCAGGGATCTAAACCTTGTCATCACAATAAACAAAACATGCTGGAGGGAGAGGTTCCTGACCCAGAGACTCCCTAGACTCTGGAATAGATTGCCCATACATGTCAAGCAGAGTGCCTCTTTGGCCCTCTTCAAAAGGAACCTTGATGATTGGATGGGAGAAAGGAAATTCACCCCGGGGATCACATCAGTCGCCCTGCTAGACAGGGGTCCAGGGAAGTAAATAGTGTGGGAAGAAATAGCCAGGGAATTGTTATGGCTAGGCTTGTATAGGCCCTAGGGCTGATAGCCTAGTACCAACCTATGAACCTATGTGGAACTTCAGACACAATCTGTATAGTCCAGAGGTATACATATAATCCTTAGTGCACAGCATGTGTACCAGGCCTGACAATATGGATGTAGACAGCCATGTAGAGGGGTATAACACATAACGACTGGTACACATTTGCCACCATAGGTTTTGCATTCACACACTCCTGTCTGGCCTGACACAGAATTACTGCTGGTACAGAGGTGCCATGGACACATACTACCCACTAGATACTGACATACATCTGTACAGCATCCCACTGCTCTGTCTGACATACATGACTGTTAAGGGAGGCCCGGCAGCAGTACATCTGGCAAGTATTTGCACATGACATGTCACTGGGTAAGTACACTAAGCTGCTAGGCATGTAATAATGCACTGTGCAGCGTACAGGCAGACTGGCTCAAAACTGGCCTACATCTCCTATGGGGGAATGTACATGTACCTGCATATATAGCAGGCTCAACATGCATGTCACAGCACAGGGTAAGATACACCTGTGTGAAAGTGCATAACCACAACCAATGTGAACACAGCCATATATGGTAAGCTAGCATAATATTACAGTATATGGACTATCTGTTCTACACCATCCTATGTGCCACTCACAGAATTACCCTAAATATAGTGGGCTGCTACACAGTTTGGTCTGATGGCTGTCTGTGGTATGGGACATGTGTGTGTATGGCCCTACAAACATGTACGCCAAAATGGTACCATACAGAGGGGCAGTAGGTAACATCAGATAGAAGGGGAATTAGAACAATGACATCTACCATGGTCTGTACACAGTCTAAAGTACATATTAACAATACACACACTGCTGACATTCACCATCACTACACAGACCTCAGTACTATACAAACATCCACAGAATTTCCAGGTTATGTCATGAAATATAATCCCTACTGTACATAACATGTGTAGCAATCAGATATATCACTGGCTTATCAGATATGATGACACTATTTATGGTGTACAGCACATATGCACCACTTCATGCACGACATATGTACAAAGGTTGACAGAGGTGTGGCTGACAGCACATACACAGGGCCAATATAGACATGTTGCTGTAATAACCTCATGCACTTACCATAGTAACAGGGTTTGTTGCAACATATGTCCTATGGGGGATATGAAGTCAGTAACTGCCACGGCCTTCACCATCTACATTCTGCAATCCTCACACTACCTTCTGCATTACACAGATAGATGCACCGTGGCTAACACATGAATCCAAAGGCACAACACTGCCCACTATGCAGATGACCCTGCAGATGGGGATTCCTCATATACATGGAAAGTACAGTTGTGTACACTTACCATAAATGTAGATGTTCGAGTGTAGTCACTGTTGCAGTCATTACATTTGGGTAATCTGCTGGCAGGTTGCCCTCAGCCAGCCTGAATTCCAAAGTCTTGGGTCCTGCATCAGTTGCGGTCTTCTCTTCCATGACGTCAGGTCGTCAGGGGTATAAAACATGCAGCAGACGCCATTTTCTTTAGTTTTTCTTGCCCCCAGTGTCAGGTGCCCCCAGAAAGGTAGCAATATTATAAATATATATATATATATATATATATATATATATATATATATATATATACATGTATCAATATAAACTTTACCTTCATCTACAAGCAAATACACCACATAAGTTGTAGAAGACAGTGAAGGAAAGATAAACTTCAGAATGACAGGGGGATGGCGGGAGGGTAACCTGGACTGCAACAGTGAATACACTCGAACATCTACATTTATGGTAAGTGTACACAATGGTACTATGTTCTTCGTGTTTCACTGTTGCAGTAATTACATTTGGGTGGAATCCCAAAGCTATGGTTGGGAGGCTGGAGCTAAACAGCATTAGGTGCGGCTATAAGGCCCTGCAGCACTGCAGTGGCAAAGCCTGCCCTGGACTTAGAGTAGAGAGGCAAATGGTAATGCTTTGAAAAGATGTGAACAGAACTCCAAGTAGCAACCTCTAGAATGTCTTTGGTTGGTACTCCTCTGAGGAAAGGCTGCTGAAGTAGCTGCAGCTCTGTTGGAATGAGACCTAATGCCCTTGGGCACAGGTTTACCATGGTGTAAGTAGCAGAAACAGATGCAGTGTCTTATCCACTTTGAAATTGACTGCTTTGAAATAGCCTTTCCTTCTGATCCTGCAACATATGACACTAGTAATTGCTCAGTTTTTCTTAGAGCTTTAGTCCTGCTCAAGTAGAATCTTAGCTGTCTGGTAATGTCCAAGGAATGCAGAATTCTCTCCCCTTTGTTCTGCGGATTTGGATAAAAAGTTGGCAGATGAATTTCCTGGTTAAGAGCCACACTGGAAACCACCTTAGGCATAAAAGTAGGACTTGTCCTCAGAGACACCCTGTCCGGGTAAAATATGATAAAAGGCTCTACAGCCATGAGGGCCTGTAGCTCTGAAACTCTTCTCGCTGAAGTAATTGCTAGTAGCAGTTTTGTCTTCCATGATAAGAACTTTAGATCAGCGGTAGCAGCTGTTTCAAATGGAGGCAGGGTGAATTTTTCCAACATATAACTGAGGTCCCATGCAGGTAATGGTGATCTTCTAGGGGGCCTTAAATTTTTGGCTCCTCTATGATACTGCTTTAGTAAAGGATGAGAAAAGATTGGTGGCTCTGTGTTGTAATGAGCCGAAATGGCAGAGGCATGGATTTTGATTGATGAGAAAGATAGGCCTTTGTTATGCATCTCAGTTAAGTATTGTAATATCTGAGGAATATTTGGTTTTGCTGTATCAGTTCCTTGTGCCTGATTCCAAGCACAGAATCTCTTCCATTTGTCAGCATAAGATTTTCTAGTACTAGGCCTTCTGGCTTCCAAAATGACATCCATCACAGCTTTACTGAGAGGTGTTGTTTGTATGATTACCTGATTAGCCATGCTGCCAGGTTTAGAGTCTGTAGTTGATTGTGCAGGATCTGGTTGTTTTGCCGGGACAGTAGTTGTGGTGTTTGAGGCAATGTCCAAGTTGGGTATTGAGACAAGTTCCTTAGGATTGGGCACCAGTATTGGTGGGGCCAGTCTGGAAAAATTAATATCATCTTTGGCTTCTCTTGTCTGACTTTTAGGAGGACCTTGGGTAGAAGAGGCAGAGGAGGAAAGGCATAAACTGATAGGTTTTTCCAACTGAAGGATAGGGCGTCCACTTTCCATGCTTGTCAGTGATAAGTCCTTGTGCAGAATCTTTTCAGTTGATAATTTTGAGGAGAGGCAACTAGATCTATGTCTGGGCTCCCCCATTTCTCTGTTATCATGCTGAAGACTTGTGGATTTAGTTTCCACTCGTGAGGATCCATAAGGTTTCTGCTTAAATCATCTGCCAGAGTGTTTTGTTTTCCTGTCAGGAATTGAGCTTGAAGATGTATTTGGTAGGTCAAAGCTGTGTCCCACAGTGCCATGGCTAATCTGCAAAAGGGGTATGAGTGTGTTCCCCCTTGCTTGTTTATATACCACATGACTGTGGTATTGTCAATCTTTATCAGTAGTTGTCCTGGATGAAATAAGTCCTTGAAGGCTGTTAGGGCATTTTGAACAGCTAGCATCTCTTTCTGGTTGATATGTAGATGCATTTGTATTGGTGCCCATATGCCCTGAATGCATCTTCCTGCCATGTGGGCCCCCCAGACATAAGCTGATGCATCCGTTGTTAAGGTTTGGCTGGCAGAGGGTAGAGTGAAGGCCCATCCCATGTTTTGGTGACAGGCCTTTGCCCACCATAGAAACTCCTGTTGCAGGGAGGGAATGAGAGGAATCATTGTTTCCAGACTGTGTGAATGTTGACTCCATAAACTTTTTAGGGACCACTGAAGTTTCCTCATATGCAGTCTTGCATATGGAATTAGTAGGATGCAGGATGCCATGAAGCCCAGAGCCTGCAGAATTTGTCTTCCAGAAGACTGGGTCTTTGTTGCCATCAGTTTGAAGTAAGTAGTCAGTTGCCTTTGTTTGTCTGGCATAAGGTAAGCCATCTGGGCAGTTGTATTCAAGCTTGCACCCAGGAATGTTATTTTTTGAGAGGGTACCAGTTGTGATTTCTTTTCGTTTATCATGTATCCTAGGCTTGTTAGAAGCCTTTTCACAAACGCCAGGTGTCGAAGAAGAATGTCTTTGTTCTCTGCTTGAATGAGACAGTCGTCCAAGTAAGGATATATTTGTATACTTCTTTGTCTGCAAAATGCAATTACTGGGACTTTGTAAAGACCCTGGGCGCAGTAGATAAGCCAAAGTGCAGTGCAGAGAATTGATAATACATTAAGCCAGCCTTGAATCTGAGGTATCTTCTGCATGATTGTCTTATTGGGACATGCAGGTATGCCTCTTTTAGGTCTAATGTCACCAGCCAAGCATTCTTGCCCAGCATGGGTAGAAGCTGCTGCAAAGTCAGCATTTTGAATTTTGGTATGTATTCAGAATGCCCGTTCGATTCTCAGTTAGAGCGTCTTCTGTATGGCGACATGCATGAATGGGCATTCCTTCGTTGAAGGTTGTGTGTTAGGCCCGGCAAGCCAGTGTGTAAAAATCTACTGCCAATCATTAGCGGACCGGAGTTTCCGCTGTGGTGACCCCTAACCGGGAAAAGCCGAAAGACACATTCAAAATTGATAAATCCAGTATTGGCTGCCAAGCCTTGTCCTTTTCTGGGTACCAAGAACAGTCTTGAGTAAAAACCTTGTCCTTTTTTCCTGTTCTGGCACTGGTTGAATGGCCCCCCCAAATCCATGAGGAACGTAACCTGTTTCTGTGCCTCTGTCCATTGATTTTTGGGCAGATCTGGCCAATCGTTTGCCATTGGCAGTGTGTGGAAATGGAATCTGTATCCCTGTGATACTATGTTTAGTACCCACTTGTCCTGGGTTAACAACTGCCAATTTTGAGCAAAAAGTGCTAATTTTCCCCCTAAAGGTGCTGTCAAAAGATAAGTGCTTGGTGTAGGCAGAGGGAAGTCATTGGGACTGTTTTCTGTAGGTTTGCGCTTTATCTCCCCCTGATTTGGAGGTAGATGCGCCCCATTGCTTTGACCTGTATGACTCTTGCGCCTGGTATCTGGAACCTTTTGGGTGTCTGGATTTGCCCCTTTGAGCTCTGTCTGACACAGGAAAAGACCAATTTTTTATAGGCCAGTGTCTACTGAATCTTGGTGGCTGCACTTGTAAGAAGTCTTTAACAGTTTGCATAGACTTAGCTTTGTCTTCCATTTTCTTTAAAACCTCTTCTGCCTTAATACCAAACAAAGAATCTTGCTGTAAAGGTGCATCTAGCAATTTAGCTTTAACATGATCAGGTAAATTTTGTTCCTTTAACCAGGCACGTCTCCTAATCACAGAACCAGTAACTGCGGCCCTGCAGGAAGCCTCTAAGGAATCAAAACCACATTGCAAAGTATGCTTTCCAACTTGTTCAGCTGCATGCAGTAATTCCTGCAATTCTTTATTTTTTGCACATTCAGAAATCAACATAATTTTCTGTTTCAGCAATCCCATAACATGTTGCTGGTACTTAAGCATATGAAATTGACAGTTTAAGGCCCTTATTGCCAAGGTTGGAGAAGTATAAACCTTTTTTCCCCATCTGTCTAGTGCCCTTGAATCTCTGTCAGAGGGGGTAGGGTTTTTTGCTGTTGAGGCCTTAACTCCCTTTGGACCCTGTGAAATAGTTTCAGGGACAGCAGCAGGGTTTTTAAATAAAAATTTATGTGAGTCAGGGATCCTGTAATATCTGTCAGGCTTACTGGGAGCCGGTGGTAAGGAGTCAGGGGTCAAGCTTGACTCTGAAAACACATCATCCACAATGTCTAAAACAGGTGGAATGGCTAAAGGCTTGTGCTGAGGCAGAAGAAGGAAATCTCTGAGCCTCATTTTTGACTCTGAGAAGTCTTTACTCTCCTAGTGAAAATGCTCCCTCAAAGTATGCAAGGTTTCTCCAAATGATCCTCTGGAGGAGATGCAGATGGAATAGACTCCTCAGCATCAGAGTCTTCAAAGGGAGGTATAGATAATTCCTGATTAGAAGAGGAATCAGAAGAAATAGAAACCCAATCTGAAGATTCATAATCAATGTCTTGCCTAGGCCTCTTATCTGGAGGGGGATGGGTACCCCAGATCAAGGAAATAAGGTCTTCAGCCATTTTGATCATCTGTTTTTTAGGCATAGAGGCCTGTGCATGTGGCTCAGGCATCGGTTTTTTAGTTTTAGAAGTTGCCTTTGGTTTTGCAGCTGTTGTCGGTTTGATATAAAAATGTTGAGGTCTGAATACACCCTCAGAAGCCGGTGCCTGCTCAGCGGCTCCGAACCCATCCGAGGGAGATACACCCGTCGGTCCAATAACTTGAGTATCTTGCAGCATGCCCGACTCCATATGGGTGTCAGTAGAGGCCTGCGGCTAGAAGGTAGCAGGTATCAGGGGCTGCGAAAGTGCCTCACTGAGTACCGGTGAACCGGCGACTGGCTTAGGAGAAGCTTCATCGCCAGTTTTGGATCTCGAATGCCTTTCTCTGTCCATTTCTTTGTGCTTTTTATGTACTCCGGTAGTCAGATTGCTATCCAAAGACATTTTTGGGTAGTTAAATCGGTTTCCAAAACACTTTGATGCAAAAATATACCGACGCTTAATAGTGCGTTGGTTAAATCTAGCACAAAACCGACAGCCAGGCACTTTGTGATCAGGGCCCTAGGCAAGGAATACAGTATAAATGGAAATCCTTATGAGGTATTTGCTTCCCACAAGTAATACAATTGTTAGCTTTTTCTGACATCGATAAAAAGCAAGAAAAAAAGTTTCCCCAACGGGGTAGTTAGCTTTAGTGAAGACTTCGGTTCTGAAACTCAAATTCGAATAGTTCAGTAGTCAGCCGACCGGCACCTGTGAAATGCTTCTGCTTCCGGCACAGCGCGGCAAGAAAGAGGGAAGAAAATGGTGTCGGCTGCATGTTTTATACCCCTGATGACCTGACATCATGGAAGAGGAGACAGCAACCGACGCAGGATCCAAGACTTTGGAATTCAGGCCGATTGAGGGCAACCTGCCAGCAGATTACCCAAATGTAATGACTGTAACAGTGAAACACGAAGAACATCTGACATGGCAGGTATTGCGACATGTACGACAGCCATATCCAGACAAACACTGTTAAACCAACATTACTCCAAATGCAGTATAGCAGCACTTACAGTCTGTAGTCAGGTCAGGCACATCCCCCTCCTGTTTGTTGCTCTTTTTCCACAGTGTATGTTGTTAGAGGTAAATCCACACTCCATCTGAGATGCTGTTTGCCAAACAGATCTAGTTTCTGCTCACAATGAATGAAAAGGACCAATAACCACCATGATGTTCCTAGGTATTGGAGTATGTTTCCAATTAATTGGCTATGGAAATGTTACCACAGCTGTTCCACATGCAATCAGCTAGGGGAGGGTTGCAATTCGTGCAGAGGCCATCAGCTGATCATGAGCATCACTTAAAATACACATGCTGCTGCCTAAGCAAAGCAGGTGTGGGTCTCCACATCCATCAGAGATGGAGTGGGGGAGGCAGACAGAGGCAAATACATGTCAGGGAGGGGTGGGAGAGTAAAACTGAAGCATGCTTGTGTCACACACCTATCAGTACAAGGTATCAAACCCCAACAACTATGTAGTGCCATCACAGTTTGATGCAGTTATTGGATGCGCCACATGCATTAACTGCTTTGGAGCACTCAAAACATATATGTGATGGTGAGTGACATCTGCAACAGGGATATGGTAGATATATGGTAGGTGACGTACACATGCCTGTCCGCATGAACAGGTGCCAGCATCAACACAGCCACACTCACAGGGATGCACACACATTGACACACTTGGCTGGGCCAGGAGTACAACTCATCACTAGTGGGACTGCCACAACACATTAATGTGCAGGTATCACATGCACCACACGGGTCATACGGAGGTCGTATGGGCAAAGATTATGAGGAGGTGTCAGACAGACAGCATGCTTTAGTATGCCCAGGGGGGGTTGTACCGAGTGTGAATGTGGACATACACACCATACAACACACACACTGGGTGCCAGTACAGACATGCATGGGTGTGTGGTGGTCAACTGTGCCAGCAGGCTATACAAGGGTAGGTGATGGGTATACCTTGGCATCAGGGCACATGATAATGGTTTGCATTGTGGCTCAGGGCTATCATTTCTGCGTTTGCCCACACAGGTGGGTATTGTGTCCCCCATCCAGTTACCTGGGTGACTACTGTATGTGGCCAATGCTGTGCATCACTTGCCATGTATGTGTACCTTAGTCCATGACATGGATGGTGTATGGGATGTGCACACCTCCCACATGCATGTACAGTGATATGTGGAACTGTACCTGGGGTGTCTGGCCCATGTTGTAAACACAGATTATCAACAGGTGTGCCAGCCTTGTCCACCTGTGGCAGGTACTGGTAATGGGCAGCAGGTTTACCCTGCACCTACAATGATAGCATGCTAACGGCATTCCCTGGTGTCAGTGGCATCTGTCCATACAGGGCATGTTGTCAGACATATGTCCATTGTGGGTCACATGTGAAGGCACCACAAGTGATGCAGGTGTCTATTGGGGAACTGGGGAGAGGTGCACTGTCTGCATGTACGTGCATATTGGACAGATGGGCAGGGTGACATGCCCTCTGTAGCCCACTGCTATCATTCCATAGTTAGTTACTATCGATGGCCAATATGCTGTGTACTACCCACATATAAGCACTCTTGTGTGGGGTCATTTACTGCACTGTTATAACTTGTTGATACTTGTGAACCTCTGCTATCTCTGAAAAAACAAAAAAACAAAAAAAATCTTTTGCTTTTTTCCCACTTTTCTGAGATTCAAAAAAGTTCAGTTATAGGCTTGCTGTTCTTGAACTGTTTGTAAGTTTCTGTGAGGCCATTTTTTGCTTGGGCTAAAGGGAAGTCTCTGTGTTGATCAGTGGCAGTGAAAAACATTGAGCAGCCTGCCTGCCCCTGTGGGAGTGGTTACTGACTTGAAACTGTAGTTTTATTGGCCATTTTGGGTCAATTCCAAAACTCCTTCATCTTCCTCTCTTAAAGCCTGGTTGCCTCATGGTTTTGGTGTCTTTTCAGGCTTGTTGGCTGTTGGTGAAGCACCCACCAAGAGGAGAAAACTCTGAGAGAAGAAAGGAGCCACTTTTGAGATTTTAAGTATTTTTCCTCTGTTTATTTGCTAAGTTTTTCTGCATAGCCGCCTATTTTGAGCATTTTCTGGCTTGTTATACTTGATTTCTGCATTAGTGACTGTATTTAGAGCACAACCTAGAGCTGTTTACTGAATTTCCTGTTTGCACTTATTTTTAAAATCATTTTTTTCTCAAAACTTGCATTTTATCTGTCTTTGGCCTAGCACTCTTGTGTGGGGTCATTTGTTCAGTTACAGGCTTGCTGTTCTTGAACTGTTTTGTAAATTTCTGTGAGGCCATTTTTTGCTTGGGCTAAAGGGAAGTCCCTCTGTTGATCAGTGGCAGTGAAAAACATTGAGCAGCCTGCCTGCCCCTGTGGGAGTGGTTACTGACTTGAAACTGTAGTTTTATTGGCCATTTTGGGTCAATTCCAAAACTCCTTCATCTTCCTCTCTTAAAACCCTCTTTTGCGCGTTTTTGTCCATAGCGCAACAGCGGGCAGCGCTGCCTAATTGGGTTTAAACTATTCCTGGCTCCACAAAGTCTGCTCTTCACTTTTTCTCTTAGAACTGCTCTATCTCTCAATGTAAACACCATATTCTCATTCTAAGGCCCTTTACTGGTCCAATTAAGTAATCCTACAAGTTAGCAATATTAAACCATAAGCACTACTTACTCTTATACTCTCTACGAATACCCTGTCCTCTATTGGTCCGTCTTAAATTCAGTTTCCCTATATTACTCTAGCATGTCCAAAGGTCAGTCAATGGTTTCCTCTCCAGTCCAGCTGGTGAATCTGGGAATTTTGAGGCAATGTTACAACTGTCTCATGTACATGGACAACCCTCTCCTCCTCCAAACAGGTTCAAATATATGTGAGAGATGCAACTATTTAGCCAAACTGGAGGCTGAGCTCTCTCATCTCAAAACTGGTGTAACCAGTCAGGAGGAGAAGGTAACCTCACACAACACAATTCCAGTATCACATAGTCCCACATCATCAGCGAACCAAACACATAAATACACAAAAACATACTCGGAGGCTCTAAATAAAAATCTACCTAAGCAACAGAGACCTCCAAAGCAGACATCCAAGCAAACGCTACCTCAAAACAAAACACACACAACCCACAAAGTCAGTGTGCCAAGCAGCCGCAGCCGTTAAGGCTGAATAACACACCTGATACTCTTGTAATAGGTGACTCTATTGTCAGACACACTGACGTCCTGCTCACCAGGCTGAATAAAGAGAAGGTCATGGTGAGCTGCCTGTCGGGTGTTAGGATCCGCCACATAACGCAAGCACTCAGGTCACTCCAAAGCAAATACAAATATGACTCAGTCATTGTACATGCTGGTGTGACTGACCCGAGACGTACCTCCCTGGACTACATGAAAAGAGACATAGAGGAGCTCTCTGATCATGTAGCCCAGGCTGGTATGACCCTGACCTTGAGCAGCATCTTACCCTCACCTAGAATGATGCCACAGTACAAAGACAAAATGATCGATTTTAACAATTGGCTAAAATTTTGGTGTCATTCAAAGGGGATCCAGTGTCTGTCAGCCTGGGATGACATGCTCGACAAGCCACGTTGCTTCGCTAGGGACGGCTTGCACCTGTCACCACTGGGCTTTAGGATATTGGCAAAGGCTCTTGCCACCCCCATAGTGCCTTTTTTAGGCAAGGCTCAAAAGTCAAACCCACCCCATAGACAGCACAAGGAACAAGAAACTAAGGGTAATGCTGCTAAACGCCAGAAGTCTTAACCTCAAGATGCACACTCAAGCTCTCCTCAGTATGGAGAACACTGATATCTGTGCAGTGACAGAAACCTGGTTCAAGGCTCCAGAGAGCACCCCAGCACTGCCAGGCTATACCTCATATCATGCTTTTCGGCCCCAAAACCCGGACCGAACCACAAAAGGAGGGGGAGTTTCCATATTTATCAAGGATATCCACACCTCCAGGTTAGTGGCATTGCACGAAGTATCGGAGACCATCCATGTGCAACTAACAGTGGGCAAGACTGCTTTTCAGTTTACAGCATCCTACAGACCACCCTCTCAAAGTCAGGAATCCCACTCGGTTTTCCTGAAAACATTGGAGAACATGAAGATCTCTCCGAACACCATTATATTGGGTGACTTCAACTACCCAAACATTGACTGGGAGCACTACTCAAGCCCCAGCACCTTAGCCCAAAGGTTCCTGGAAATTATAAACTCAAATGCTATGGAACAACTAGTCACCACTCCCACAAGAGGGACAACATACTAGACCTGATCATTACCAACATGGGGACTCTATGCTCCACACCAGAAGTATATCCCTCATTGGTAAGATCAGACCATAAATTAATTTCACTGGATGTCCACATCCCGACCCCACCCCCAGCCCAGAAAACCACAGTGAAAAACTTCTCAAAAGCGAACTTCTCACTTCTCAAAACCGAAGTGGAATCCTTCAAGGCCCCAGGGCCAGTGGAAACTATGGCCCAAACTGCAGAATCCTATATAAATGCATTCTACGGATATCTCCAGGAATGCATGGATCATGCTATCCCAAACAAAGCCAAGACCCAATCATCCAAAGTCAGGTGTCCAGTCTGGTGGACCCCTGCCATAAATAAACTGTACAACAGAAGGAGGAAGCTACTACATGATAGAGCAAAATCCCTAATAGGGAAGGCATCTCTGATCAGTACTAGCAAAAAATTACGATCCCTCATAAAATCCTCCAAGGCCAGCTTCGAGAGAAAAATTGCACAGGACACCAAAGACAATCATAAGGCTTTTTTCAGTTATGTTAGAAACCTGGGATGCAACTCCCAGACTTGTTCTGAGTTGATTCTAAACGACAAAAAATATACTGAACCCACAGACATCGCCAATATCCTGGCAGACAGGTTCAGTGCAAACTTCTCCCAAAAGAGCAAGTATCTATCCGCAGAGGGCTGCCTCCCAAACATCTCTGATGCTCAGGTGAAGGCTGCCCTCTCCAAAGCAAAAACACTGCTTCCATGGGACCAGATGGTGTCCCAGGTTGTCTACATGAACTCCAAGAGGAACTAATCCCTCAAATAAAACAGCTATACAATCTCAACCTCACTACAGGATATGTGCCCACAGAATGGCGTACAGCAACAGTGGTCCCTCACAAAGGTGGAGCTCCCTCGGACCCTGGAAACTATCGCCCCATAAGCCTGACTAGCTTAGTCTGCAAGGCTATGGAGAGGATCATAATGGAGCTCATAAACAAAGACATTGGGGACCTACAGACACTAGATCTTACCCAGTTCGGCTTTGTCAAGGGCAGATCCTGCCTTTTGAACCTGGTTGACTTTTTCGAAACAGTCACCAAAGCCATAGATGAAGGGAAGGTAGTCCACACAGCCTATCTGGACCTTGCAAAGGCATTTGACACAATACCCCACTCGGGCATCATAGATAAGCTATCCAGCTTAAATATAAACCCCTATGTCACATGATGGGTCGCAAACTGGCTCAAAGACAGAACCCACAGAGTGAGAGTTGCTGGAGCCATGTCAGACTCGAAACCGGTCACAAGTGGCATCCCACAGGGTTCTGTCCTGGGACCACTCTTGTTCGGTATATACTTTTCCGAGGTACAGGCAAACGTGGGAGGACTATGGCTCACCAACTTCGCAGACAATTGCAAACTGGGTGCCATAATCAACTCTCCAGCTGACACAAACATCCTTCAAAAAGGTCTCACAGAGACAGATAACTGGTGCCAGCGCCATGGTTTAAAGCTAAATGCCAAAAATGTATAGTCATACCCTTTGGCAAAAACAATGTGCCCACAAATTACCACATAGGCGGAAACCCATTAAGTACAGAGAAAGTTATTAGGGACCTGGGGACCTAAGTTGATAGCAATCTCTCCTTTGAAAACCACTTTGCCAAAGTGGTTAGAAAGACCTTCTACACAGCCCACCTCATCACGAAGGGCTTCACATCTAGATCAAGAGAGGTAATCGTGCCCCTTTATTCATCCCTCATCAGGCCCATCATAGAATACAATGCCCCTTTTGGGATGTACCTTACCAGACACCTGCAGCAATTAGAAAGACCCCAAAAGTATCTCACCAAGAGGATCAAGGGTCTCAAACAGATGCCATATGCTACTCGGTTAAAAAAACTCCAGCTCTACTCAGTTGCATACCGCCTACTTCGAGGCGATCTATGCCTGACATACAAAGCTATGTCAAATCCAGAATTAATGGACATGCTCCACCTCAGTAAATCTAAATCCCTTAGAGCCACATGCTCGAGGGACTTGAACCTCAGCACAGAAATAAATAGAACTTGCTGGAGGGACAGGTTCATAACCCAGAGGCTCCCTTCGCTCTGGAATAGAATTCCAGTTCATGTGAGGCAGAGCACCTCACTGAATCTCTTCAAAAAGAATCTCGATAGGTGGATGGGGGATCGAGGTTTGTCCAGGATTACTCTCCGTGTCACTATTAGACAGAGGCACAGTAAGGGCAGATAGCCTAGTATGAACCTATGAACCTATGTGTGTGTATGAGACATGGGTTGAGTGTGTGCTCCGGGTAATACTGGGTTTGCTAACTGTGATTGTCTGGCTTTGATGTCACATATATGGGTATGGCTTTGCACCCCAGCCTCTCACCTATATTACATCTGTTATCACAGTACTGTTGACATTGTGATATAGGTTCATAGGCTGGTACTAGGCTATCGGCCCTAGGGCCTATACAAGCCTAGCCATAACAATTCACTGGCTACTTCTTCCCACACTATTTACTTTCCTGGACCCCCGTCTAGCAGGGTGACTGACGTGATCCCCAGGGTGAATTTCCTTTCTCCCATCCAATCATCAAGATTCCTTTTGAAGAGGGCCAAAGAGGTGCTCTGCTTGACATGTATGGGCAGTCTATTCCAGAGTCTGGGGAGTCTCTGGGTCAGGAACCTATCCCTCCAGCATGTTTTGTTTATTGTGATGACAAGGTTTAGATTCCTGGAGCGTGTGGCTCTGAGGGATTGGGATTTCTTTATGTGTAGCATGTCCAACCGCTCTGGCTTTGACATGGCCTTGTATGTTAAGCAGAGATCGCCTCAGAGTAGATGATATGCGACAGAGTATAGATGGAGTTTAAGGCAGTCCGCATAAGGCATCTGCTTTAGGACTGTTATTCTTTTAGTGAGGTATTTCTGCAGCCTTTCCAGTTGTTACAGATGTCTTGAGAGGTACATACCAAATGGGTGTTGTATTCTATAATGGGTCTAAATAGGGATGAGTACAGTGGGACAATGAACTCCTTTTTTCTTGATGAAAAGCCCTTAGTGATAAGGTGTGCCACATAGAAGGATTTCCTGACTGTTGTGGCGATGTGGTTATTGAAGGTGAGACCACTGTCCACCTGTGTCCCTAAGTCTCTTATCACACTTTCGGTGTTCAGTGTACTGCCACCTATGTGATAATTCATGGGTACATGTTTTTCCCAAAGGGGATAACTATACATTTCTTGGCATTGAGCTTGAGCCCATGGCTCTGGCACCAAGCATCTGTTTCTGTAAGGCCCTTTTGTAGAGTATCCACATAATTTGGGGATTCAGTAATGACTCCCAGTTTGCAGTCATCTGCGAACTTTGTTTGCCAGAGGCCATTAGTGTTGGCCTGTACGTCAGAGAAGTAGATCTCAAACAAGAGAGGTCCCTGGACTGAACCCTGAGGTTCTCCACTTGTCTGGAGCTGGATTTGGAGTCAGCTACTTTTACAGTGTGGGTTCTATCAGTAAGCCAGTTGGCAACCCATCGAGTGACGTAGGGATTAATGCCCAGCTTAGTATGTTTATCTATGATTCCAGAGTGGGGGATGGTGTCAAAGGCCTTGGCGAGGTCCAGGTAGGCTGTGTGGACTGCCTTACCCTCGTCCACGACTCTGGAGACTGATTCAAAGAAGTCAATCAGGTTCAGGAGATAAGATTGGCCCTTCACGAACCCAAACTGGGTGGGGTCCAGAGTTTTAAGGTTGCCAATGGCTTTGTTTATAAGTTCCATGATAATAAGTTCCACGGCCTTGCAGATCAGGCTCATCAGACTGATGGGGCAGTAGCTCCTGGGATCCAAGGTGGATCCTCCCTTGTGGAGTGGAATAACTGTAGCTGTGAGGTGAGGGTATGATTAAACATGACACTTAGGTGAGGTGCCAGTTAATTTTGTAGTTCATGTAGTACACAGCCCGGGATGTCATCTGGTCCTATGGATGCTGTATTCTTAGCTATGGAGAGTGCATTTTTCTACCTGTGTGGCCATTATTACCAGAATTTGGCAATCTTCTGGTATTGAGATTGGCCATTTAGGGGGTGAGAGGGGTGTGAAGTTGGCACAGAATCTATCTGCCAGGATATTGGCAATATCCTTGGGATCAATATATCTAATGCCATTCTGTTGTAGCTCAGAGCAGATCTGAGCATTGTCATTTAGATTCTTGACATAGTTATAGAATGTCTTGTGGTTGTCTTTGGAATCTTTAGCAATTTTATTTTCATAACTAGCTTTGGAGGATTTTATAAGGGATCTCAGCTTCTTACTGAGGCTGGTAAGGGAGTTTTTTGCATCCTGGGATTTTCCTCTTTTCTGCAACAGTTTCTTGTCTTTGTTGTAAAGTTTATTTACGGCAGGGGACCACCAGATTAGCTACCTGTTTTTGGAGGAGAGCATCTTGGTTCTATTTGGGATGGCACAATTCATGCATGAGTGGATGTGCTTGCACAGTGCCTTAGTGTAGGACTCAGCAGTCGAACTTTCAGTTCCCATCTGCATGGGTGTCATGAAGTTTGTAACTTCTGACTTGAGTAGCATGAAGTTGTCTTTGGAGAAATTTTTATGGAGGTTTCCTTACTGGGGGGTGGGGGTGTGATGTGGATGTTAAGGGTTATTAGCTTATGGTCTGACCTGACCAACAAGGGGGTGACCATAGGTGTGGAGCATCAATTTCCCATGTTGGTAATGACCAGGTCTAGGATATTGGAGCCCCTGGTGGGACTATGGATTAGTTGATGCAGGGCATTGGAATTTATGAATTCCAAGAACCGTTGGGCAAAGGTGTTGGTATACGAGTAGTTTTCCCAGTTAATGGCAGGGTAGTTGAAATCACCCAGTATTAGGGTGTTTGGTTGTATATTAATATTTTCCAGTATGTTTAGAAAGGTGTAGTGAGAATCTTGAGGCATGGTGGGGGATCTGTAGCAAACTACAATTTGGATTGCAGTCTTACCTAGTGTTAGTTGCACCTGGAGAATTTCAGATGTATTGTGTTGGGCAACTAACCTGGTGGTGTGAATATCCTTGGTGAATATGGACACTTCTCCACCTTTACAGTTTCGATCCTGGTTTGGTGGCCAAAAAGTGTGGTAAGAGTTGTAGCTTGGTATTGCAGGGGTGCTCTCTGGAGCCTCATAGGGCCACCATATAAGAAATATGCAAAACCCGATGCACATTGGCCGCAGGTGTCACGCACACACAACCACCTCTACACAAGATACAAGTTACAAACATGCACACACCTGTCATGTGTGGGAGTAGAACCCCTATTTAACTAGTTTATTACACAACAGCACTACGCAGTTATAGTACCCGCCATGGACATTACTGGAGTACTCCTTCCCCAAAGGTGTATTTCACAATGAATGACATCAGCAGAATTACCAAAGTAGGACATTTCAAATGTACTATGAGTGAGTAGCCTAAAATGCATTGCTCAATACACAGACAGCGAGACACACACAAAACATCCACAACCGACATTTGTGGGTATAGAACCCATGACCGGAGTCTATATCACACTACAGCATGGAGCTGTTATAGGACGCACAACGGGGATTACTAGAGAACTCCTTCCCCAAAGGTGAATTTCACAAGGAATGACATCAGCAGGATTGCCAAAGTAGGGCATTTCAAATGTACTGCAGGTGACTAGTTTATAATGCATTGCTGTGTACACAGACATTGAAACACACACAAAACATCCAGAACTGCCACGGTTGGAGATGGAACCCTACCAAAGTTCTAAATCACACTCCAGCAGTACGCAGTTACCGGATGCGCTACAGAGATTACTGGGCTACAACCTACCCAGAGGTGTATTTCAAGGTGGGTGACATCAGCAGCCTTGCCAAAGTTGAGTATATGAATTGTAAGGAGTGTGAGTACTGTAAAAAGCATTGTTTTCTACTCAGTCAGAGACAGACAGACGGACACACACACACACTTGCTAGGTCTGGGGTTAGAACACCTACCAAACTACTTTATCACACTACAGCAGTAAGTAGTTACAGGACGCTACAGAGATTACTGGGTTACAACCTTCCCAGAGGTATATTTCTAGTTGGGTTGCCAAAGTTGAGTATATGACTTGTAAGGAGTGCGAGTACTCCAAAAAGCATTGTTCTTTACTCCGAGACAGATAGACACACACACACACACACACACACACACACACACACACACACACACACACACACACACACACACACACACAGTTGCCAGGTCTGGGGTTAGTACACCTACCTAACTACTTTTCACACTACAGCAGTATGCAGTTACAGGATGCGCTATGGAGATTACTGGGCTACAGCTCTCCCAAAGGTGTATTTCACACTGGATGACCTCAGCAGGCTTGTCATAGCAGGGCTATGGGGAGGGCGGTGTGTGTGCATGGGCCGTAACCCATTCATCTAGGGCTTGACACGCCACATGCGGGTACACACAGGGTCTATGTCACAGGTACGTGTATACAGCTACTAAAAGATGACTTCCTTGTACAGTCATGTTGCACAGCTGGCACATGCTCCACATAGTCTGTAATGCTGACAGATACTGGTGGCTAGTATCTACATTGGGTGACATCTGCACCTCATGTGTTTTCAGCCCTTTGGCTATGTGCTGGGTGGGACAGTCCCAGGCCTGGATGGCTCCTTGTCACAGTGACCCTCTTCCACACATCTATGTACGTCTACCTTTGGCTTATTTTAGTGTGTTGCCCTGATATATATGTCTGTATTCCTATCCACTGTGTGTGCAAGGCACGATTGGTGCATACTGACAATTGTCTGCACTAACAACTGCAACTGCCAGATATGTCTGGTCCACTGGTGTTTGCAGTCATGGCCTTCATGTGTTTAAAGTGTGTGAGCATGCCCAGTATGGCCATCTGTACTGCATGTGTGGATCAAGTGTAGGTAGTTTGTAGTGCGGTGCTGACCTTTGTGTTGTACACCGACAGGTAGCATGATGTCTCTGCAAGGTATCCATCAGTCAGTTGGCATTGACTGTTGCTACATTTCTGCATAGCGGGGGGGACACCTGACTGTTTCTACATTTCTACACAGGTTTGGGGGGGCACAGCTGACTGTTACAATATTTGTATGTAGGATGGAGGGGGCACACCTGACTATTTCTACATTTCTACACAGGAGTGGGGGGGCACACCTGACTGTTACTACAAGTCTACGTAGGATGGGGGAACACACCTGACACCTGTACACATTTGCTAGGACTTTACTGGTATGTCGGGTACTCCATTTCAGTCTGTAGTCTTACCTATCATTCTGGCTAGAGGAATACCAGTGTACTACAGATCTTAGCTTTTAATTGCCTACATATTAGTTTCTGACTTCCTAGCCTTCCCAACCGACATCCAACTGCCTGGCCTGCTGTAGTCTGTCTGTGTAGGCCTGGGGGTTATCCATAGCCCTCATTCAGAGGCCATAGTACAGCATTTGTTTGTGTTTGTCTACACCTGTCCTGCTGGCTGTGAGTGTTGTTGGTTATGTGACCACCCCCCACGACTTACATGTGTGAGTCACTTACCTTGTGGGTGTCCCAGTATTGAGGGTGGTGCTGCACAGCTGCCTAAGTCGGATGCACATAGTACACTCCCTATACATGGTTGAGCACAGGTAGTGTCATGTTTGGCATCCCTGGGTCCCTACTGTGTCAGTGCATGTACTATGCATTGCCTCTTTGCCAAGGCCAGGGCATACTGGGCACGCCTCCTTCTGCCTACTGGGGCAGGCTCAGGTTGTTCGTCCTCTGAGTCACTCTGTGCCTGTGCAGGCCTTGGTAATGGTGGGGGGCTGTGTGGCCCTGCCCCATGCTGTTCCTGCTGCAGCTGTTTCTGCAGGATCACATTGTGTAGCATGGCACATACAAGGACAATTTGGGTACATGCAGTTGGTGAGTACTGCAAGGCTCCACCAGATGTATCCAGGCACCAGAACCGTGACTTAAGCATCCCAAACACATGCTCTATTATGATTCTTGCTTGTGCGTGTGCCTCATTATGGAGTTCTTGTTCGGGTGTGTGTGCATTTCTGATGGGTGTCATCAGCCATGGCTCCAGTGCGTATCCAGCATCCCCTACTAGGTGACTGTGTGGGATGTCCCCATTGGCAAATCTCTGGTACAGCTGCATCAGATGCCAGATGTGGGAATCGTGATAGCTTCCAGGGCAGCCAGCACACACATTCATTATTATGCCATGGGCATCGCACATGACCTGGCAGTTGATGGAGGGAAAGCCCTTGCGGTTGATGTAGACCCTACCCAGCTCACCGTGTGGTGTTTTGATGCATATGTGCACGCAGTCTATTGCACCCACTACCTCAGGATAGTCTGCTATTTGGTAGAAGAGACACATATTGCTGGCCAACGCCTCATGGATGTTGGGGATATACAAGTGCTCACTGACATGTGCTGACATGGCATCCAGAAACTGGTGGAGTACCCTGGATGCTGATGCCTGTGAAACCCCCATCATATCCCCAGTTGGCCTTTGTAAGGTACCTGTAGCTAGTATTCTTATGCCTACACATACCTTTGTATCCACTGGGATGGGTTCCCCTCTGTTAGTTGTGTGTGTGTGAGGCGAGGCCGGCACAGCTCAACAATTTGCTGTAAGAGGTCCCTGTCCACCGTATAGCACTCCACTATCTCCAGCTCATGTAGCCCTTGGTAGGTTACCCTGGGTCTGTGCACTCTTTTCTGAATCCTCACTGTGGGTTGGTCGGCAGCATTCACATCCTCATCACCCTCAGCCTCTTGCACATGCTGGTTTATGATAGCAAAAGCAGCCCCTAACATTTTTTGTTTTGCTTTCGTTTTGTTAAATTTCCCCGTTTGTATACACCGATGGTGCAGGGTTTTTGGGGAAAAAACAAGGGGGGAGGTGTTTGCATAGTTTATAGTAATGTTCTGGTCTGGGCTGGTCTGCTGCCCGTGTAATTGGCTGATTCTGATACATTTCACCTGCCAGCTAAGCTACTTCTCCTTGATTACCTTCCTACTGCTGTTTTCCCTTCTAATTGCCTTCCTGTTTAAGCCTGGGGGTGCACCGCACAAAGTGCTCAAATGTGCACAGAGCTACTATTTCCTGGTTTACTTTTTTTTTTTTCTTTAAAACCCGGTGTGCAGCACGCACACCCA